>NC_069504.1:985232960-985335460 GCF_027579735.1 Bombina bombina
GCTTCCAGACGAACATTGGGACTGCTTCCTTAGTGCCTCATCCATATGGGGGCTTATCTTATAGATGGGTTCTATATGCTTGCCCGAACCTAGTACATGGGACTTACAATGACGGCGCTTGAGCCTGAAGTATGGGGATACTTATCTGGACACTATCACATATATTTCATTGCCCGGAACGTAGATAGCGTGGTCTGCTGCCTTACTCACATTAAATGTTGGTACTACCTGCATGATAACTTTATTCCCTTTTGCGAGGTTATTTACAACCCCCTTCTGCTAATTACAGAGAATAGTTATGAAAGGTTACTCATATGTTTGAAAATTGCACACTTTAACATTTAGGAATGTGTTTAATACCTTTCTAGCTGAACGACTTTGGGAACTGGTACTTTTTTTTCCTTTATTGCCCTCTTTGCTATGGGTACGTTCACCTGCAGCTAAGTTTGCATCCACAGGAACTTTTATGGCGGCATCAGAGCTTGAGGTCTGTTAGATGATACATGTTTAGGCATTACCGCACTCTACTCTCACTTGTGAACTGTGTGTATAACGCTCTATCCTTACTGTTTATAACTAGAGTATTGCTTAACTTTTGAATTTAGTGGTTAGACATAATAAGCTAGCGATGTTTTCACCTATTCCTACTGGTGAACGTTACAAAGGTTAACCGCACTAAGTTAGACACCCTACTCTAGTAAAATTGAGGCCAGTCAAAGCTTTCCCTATAAATATTCTGCTGAATATCTTTTCTATAAACTTGGATTCTAGGGGCTTATATTTCTGTTATGTCTGTAACTCTTACCCCTGTGTATTATACTACTAATGCTGAGCTGTCAGCGGCCGAGACGGCAAAAGCATGTTCACCTTTTTTACTACCTTAATATTGGGGGGATTAATATAATGTAGTGTACCTACATAGCAGACAATATGCTCTACTTACTATATTGACACTGGTTTTACCTTTCCAGAGCCTTTTATGTACTGCATTGCTCCTTTACAAAGTTAAGCACATATCTGGTCCCCATCTATTACAGACACAATAGGTTCCTTAGCTTACCCTTTCAAATAAACTGACTTGGTCCCTATAAACTTATCAATTTGTGAGTGTTTTTGAATTAGCTCTTGTAGTAAATAGCATGGATCTCTAGGTCCGCCATGAATATCAAGATCTTAATGTATTCTGTTTCCCTGTTATTGGTTTTAGTGAAGCTGTCCACTCACTATAAAAATATCTGTAAATAGTTGAGAGCATTGGAGTGGCCAGCAGTTATTTGTTTATGTCCCCATGGGTAGTTTAGGTTCACTGGGTCCCCAGATTAGAGCTTATTATTAAAATATACAGTGCCTGGCTGTGGATGTTATTTCAAAGGTTAGTGTTTATCTAGCAAGGATTTATGTTTTCAAAAACCTAGTAATAAACCTACAAAATTTAAAATAGAGGTTTACCAATTGGGACCCAAAAGTGGTCACCTATTATTTATAGCTGTCTTCTGTAACTCCATGTTTATGTAAGACAGAGGGGTCCAAAAGTGGCCTCTGATTCCATCTAGAAGACATACCATTTAATTAATAAGTACAAGTATACCTACTGATCTGTCTTTTTTTTCTCAATTGATGCCATATAATTATACTATGTACATTATGGGTGTATTACCTTCGTGTGTATTGTTTGAAACAATTTTGTATATTGACTGTATTGGAAGGCATTGACTGTGTACTTTGAACTAAACCTCAATAAAAAAAAAAAAAAAAACCCCTCTATTTTGTTAGATTATTTTATTTTTAATAAACAGTTTCCCTTTTATTGTGCGTTTAGCTTATTTCAAAAGGGTTACAACATAGTCACATCTGCACTTTTGGAACACCAGTGATTGGAGCATACACACGTATTCCTGCTTCTCCTTTGCTCACCAGCTGTGGCACAGGAGCACAAAATGACAAATCACATGCAAATCTTGACACACATTTTGTTCTAATCCAGAAGGAGGGGAAGTTAGTGTCCTGGAAAAATGCCACCCCCACAACCACAGCTAACTTCCCCTCTGTCTACATTATAAAAACCAAATAACATGGGTTTTACTCTCCAATTCCACTTAAGGTGGATTGGTATAAAGTGGGACTTTCATTGATTCATACACAGTCATATCATACAGCTTAGTTAAAGAGATAGTATATTCAAAATTAAACTGATTCGTATAGAGCATGCAATTTTAGGCAACTTTCTAATTTACTCCTATTATCAATTTTTCTTTGTTCTCTTGGTATCTTTATTTTAAAAAGCTGGAATGTAAGCTTAGAAGCCGGCCCATTTTTTTGGTTCAGTACCTGTGTAGCGCTTGCTGATTAGTGTCTAAATGTAGCCATCCAATCAGCAAGCGCTACCCAGGTTCTGAACCAAAAATGGGCTGGCTTATAAGCTTACTTTCCAGCTTTTTAAAATAAAGATTCCAAGAGAATGAAGAAAAATTAATAATAGGGGTAAATTAGAAAGTTGCTAAAAATTGCATGCTTTATCTGAATAATGAATGTTCATTTTTGACTATACTATCCCTTTAACAGTTACATTATACACTATCTAAAGCATTTTACACACATAAGCCACGCATCCTCAGAGATGGAATTCATCAAGACTGCATTCATGTAAAAAACTGTTTAACCAATAAGAAACAGATAAGAAACTATTGCCGCTTATGCACTGTAATTAATTATCAAGCTGTCTCAGCTCTGTAGTGAGCCATTAAAATATATTTAGTTCCACTTTTCAGATCTACTTACAATGTTACATATTCAAACCAGTGTAACAGAAAATTCATGTTACAAGTAATGTAACACGAAACAATCCCATTCAAACAATATATTTAATCTTTATTATTCATAACAATTAAAACAAAAAGCAAATTATTAAAATACATTAAAAAGAAAGCAGTGCCATCAGCACAGAATTGGCAGAAACCAGTGGGACCCTGGTACACCCATCTACTGCCTGGAGAATTCTGGTCAGAAGTGGCCTTCATGGTAGACTTGTGGCCAAAAGGCCATACCTATGGTGTAGAAATGCAAGAACTGGGGTGCAGAAAAATGTCAGCAAGTGCTCTGAGCTGATAAGTAAACATGCTAAATATTTGGCTGTAGCAGAAGGTAGTTTGTTCACTGGGCAAGAGATGTCCGCAGCTTGACAATGACCCCAAACATACAGCAAAAGTCATTATGAACTATTGTAAAGAACAAAGAGTCCTGGAGGTGATGCTATGGCCCCTGCAGAGCCCTGGTCTCAACATCAAGTCTATCTGGAATTACATCAAGAGACAGAATCAACTGAGACTCCCTAAATCCACAGGAGAACTGCGGTGAAACCTACCTGCCGAGTTCCTTAAATAACTGTGAAAAAGAGTAACTAAAATAAATGCTGATTTTAAGGCAAATATTGATTGGATTTAGATTTTTCTTCTGTTCACTCACTGTGCATTTTGTTAATTAATATTTTCTATTTTGTTTTTCTATTTTTGAAATTATTCTTACTTTACATAATTTTTTTCCATACCTGCCTAAAACTTTTGCATAGTAATGGCCAGATTACAAGTGGAGCGCTAAATATCGCTTTCATGAAAGGGATATTTGCGCTCCACAGTGTAATACCAGTGCACGCTAATGTGCGCTGGTATTCCAAGTTGTCAGCAATACGAACGTGAGCATATTATGAAATAAAGGTATGAAATAAAGATATAAGCAAAGTGTGCCTTCTCTCTCTCGATCTATCTATATATCTATTTATATATCTGTCTGTCTATCACATTAAAAATGACGGGGTATATTTATTAATGTGCGAGCGGACATAATACAATATAGCGTATCATGTCCGCTGCACATCGATAAATGCCGACAGCATACACTGTTGGCATTTATCATTGCCCCCTGCAGATTCGCGGCCAACGGGCCGCTAGCAAAGGGGTGTCAATCAACCGGATCATATTCGATCGGGTTGATTTCTGTCTGCGGCCTCAGAGCAGACAGACAAGTTATGGAGCAGCGATCTTTAGAAGGGGCATCAAACTCCATACGGAGCTTGATAAATCGTCCCCTAAGTATCTCTCCTATATTGTAGGACTAACCCTATAACATGTGCTGAACTAGTTTGTATTAGCACTGGCACAGTATATATAACAGTTGTTCTAAAGTAATACAGCTATTGGGGTCCGTTTATTAACTGTGGATGCTGCTTCAGAGCCCCATTGTTTAAGGTCTGCCTGAAACGGAAGTTAAGAAGCAGCGGTCGTAAGACCTTTTAGGTGGCGGAACTGAAATCATCCCGATCCGATAAGGATTATTGTCAGCCCCTGCTAGTGGCCCATTGGCCACCAGTGAGCAGGGGGCAACATTGCACAAGCATTTCACCAGGAATGCTTGTGCAATGTTAAATGCCAACAGTGTATGCATAGCTTTGTTAAATCTACCCCATTGTGTCTGTACTCCATTTATAAGATTTAATCTTAGTTTAAATGGATATGAAACCCATTTTTTTTCTTTCATAATTCAGATAGAGCATGCAATTTTATGCAACTTTCTAATTTACTAAGGTTGTCAAATTTTCTTTGTTCACTTGGTATCTTTATTTGAAAAAGCAGGAATATAAGCTTAGGAGCTGGCCTATTTTGGCTCAGTACCTGGGTAGACCTTTCTGAATTGTGGCTACATTCAGTCACCAATCCCTAACCAAGTGCTGAACCAAAAATGGGCTTTATCTGCATCGGGTTTCATATCCCTTTAAGGATTGTATTAAAATACTGGCATAATATACCTGTAATGTGTGTGTGTGTTTGTTTTCTTAACCTGCATCTGTTTATTAATCCATCTAAATTGATAAATATATATTATATTGATAAAAATATACAGTATATATATATATATATATATATATATATATATGTGTGTGTGTGTATACAAGGGTTGATACAGCGCCTATATATCCATTAAAATATGGGTAATGTATGGGAATATGAATAAAAGAGATAAATAATAAATTAAAAAATATTAATAATAAATAAAAAAGATATAAAAATATATAGTAAAGTAAATAATACTAAAAAGTAAATAAATTGTGAAACAATGTTCATATAAGTCTTTAGAATGTATACAGTCCATAATAAATCTTCACATATAGTTGATACGCAGTAATAGATGGTATATAATACCCTTACCAGATATTACCCCAATCTAATGAGGTAAGTATGCCGCACTGGGGGTATATATAGATAGTAGAATCTTCTCCTAGGGCTCCATGTACTAAGCAGTCAGCGAGCTACCCGCAACAAATCTCGCGTCAAAATTCGCAAACTGATATGTACAAAGCCGTCAATTATGTTAAAACTCGCATCTTTAAAATTGCGAGCGTACTTATCCGCCAAACCTCGCTACCGCTCCATTTTTCACTGTAATTAGACACATTTGACCACCAACTCGCCAAAAACGAATGTACTAAAAAATCTATTTGTCCGCTCGCTACAATTTCCGCTCCCACCTCGTTATTTTTGCCTCGCCACCTTTTAGGTGGCGGGCAAGGTACAAAACAATAGGAAAGTCAATCTAGACGCCAGTCTAGACATATATAAAAGGCAGTAATATCAGCATTGTACTTACAGCATAACTGGCGTCTAATTTGTCTCTCATTTCCATGTACATAAATTGCGCCCAATTTGTCGACTGTAATTAAAGAGTAATCTATTTAAATTTGTATTGTATAGTTGTCAATCTTTATAATTATTTTTATATTAATATTTATATATTATCAGATCCAGATGAAGCCATATCCAAATTGTAAATAAATATTACAAAAATAACGCTCTGTTATCACTCTTCAAAAAATTTTGAACAATAATAAAGTTGTTTAGATAAGTTGAACTTTTATAGGAGCAAAATTCTATTCCCGCGACTACTATGATGTTCGTGACACCTTGCATGTCACGTGTTAATAATTGGCCAGACAATTCAACTGAAAGTTAAGTACATCAGCTTAGTCGCGGCGAGCGAGGCGTCAAATTTATCAACAATCCGCAACTGCTCGCGGCGGGCTAGACTTGTCTATTTATTGGGGGAATATTAGTACATAGCGACAGCGGACACCATTTCGCCCGCGGCGAGTAACGGCGAGTTTATCCGCGTCTACAATGACGGATGAATTGACTGCTTAGTACATGGAGCCCCTTGTATCCAGATGTGATGCCTCTTGGGTTTTCGTTAGCCTCCTGGAGTATGCAGGGATGTGTTTCTGGTTGTAAATAGATCCCTTGCACTTCCTTTGGGTTGGTAGTTAGCCTCTTGGAGTACCTTTTCTGTCTTGGTATAAACTTTCTCCAGCGTAAGGATACCCAGGGAGACAAGAAAGGATATATAGTGTAATACAGTTTATTTACAATTAGGCACAGAAATGTAATTCACATAGCACTCACATTTAACATCCTCAAACTATATGAGGTATGTGTATGGCATATAGGACTCCAATGGGTCCTTCCACAGATAGATATGAGATACAGGTTCCCCAATCTTAGTATAAAACTTTGTGACGAAGTATTATGCAGCTGTTGCTGTTTCCCAAGTGAGGTAGTATTGTATAATACAAGTATCTCATGAAGTAATGCTAGCAAGCTAGCTACAAGGAGTGACAATGTTATTTAAAAACGATTTAGACAAAGCACAGTTAAAATTAAGCATGTAAAAAAAAATATATATATATAAGTAATTAATATATATTAATATTAATTACTTATATATATATATATTTTTTTTACATGCTTAATTTTAACTGTGCTTTGTCTAAATCGTTTTTAAATAACATTGTCACTCCTTGTAGCTAGCTTGCTAGCATTACTTCATGAGATACTTGTATTATACAATACTACCTCACTTGGGAAACAGCAACAGCTGCATAATACTTCGTCACAAAGTTTTATACTAAGATTGGGGAACCTGTATCTCATATCTATCTGTGGAAGGACCCATTGGAGTCCTATATGCCATACACATACCTCATATAGTTTGAGGATGTTAAATGTGAGTGCTATGTGAATTACATTTCTGTGCCTAATTGTAAATAAACTGTATTACACTATATATCCTTTCTTGTCTCCCTGGGTATCCTTACGCTGGAGAAAGTTTATACCAAGACAGAAAAGGTACTCCAAGAGGCTAACTACCAACCCAAAGGAAGTGCAAGGGATCTATTTACAACCAGAAACACATCCCTGCATACTCCAGGAGGCTAACGAAAACCCAAGAGGCATCACATCTGGATACAAGGAGAAGATTCTACTATCTATATATACCCCCAGTGCGGCATACTTACCTCATTAGATTGGGGTAATATCTGGTAAGGGTATTATATACCATCTATTACTGCAGATCAACTATATTTATTTATTACGGACTGTATACTATCTAAAGACTTATATGAACATTGTTTCACAATTTATTTACTTTTTAGTATTATTTACTTTACTATATATTTTTATATCTTTTTTATTTATTATTAATATTTTTTAATTTATTTTTTTATCTCTTTTATTCATATTCCCATACATTACCCATATTTTAATGGATATATAGGCGCTGTATCAACCCTTGTATACACATTTACACTTACTGATTGGGGTCATACATCTCAACCAGTACTTGTCTTATATAGCTGCCACTATACCCTACACAATACTGACTAGCGCCAATTAGAGAGTATCACTTGTGTCTACCCAGTATACTGAGTGAACACATTTTACTTGCTTTTATATATATATATATATATATATATATATATATATATATACACAGTATATATATTCAGTATATATAGACATGTGCCCAGCGAAAAGTTTTCATTAGTTAAATAATTTTTTGATCTACTCTTTATTCATATTTATTATTCTATTCTAAAGTTTAGAATAAAATAATGAATATGAATAAAGAATGGATCCGAAATAACGAATGAACCTAAAAAACGATTTAACTTAACATAAGGAATATGCCGAAACCAAAATATCTAAACCACTGTCCCCCCACATCGCCAAAACTAAATAAAAACCTATTAACCTCTAAACCGCTGTCCCCCCACATGGCCAAAACTAAATAAAAACCTATTAACCGCTGTCCCCCCACATCGCCAACACTAAATAAAAACCAATTAACCTCTAAACCGCTGTCCCCCCACATCTCCAAAACTAAATAAACATATTAACCCCTAAACCACCATGCCCACACTAAATAAACCTATTAACCTCTAAACCGCTGGACCCCCCACATCTCCAACACTAAATAAACCTATTAACCCCTAAACCGCCATCCCCCACATCTCCAACACTAAATAAACCTATTCACCTCTAAACCGCCATCCCCCCAACATCTCCAACACTAAGAAAACCTATAAACCCCTAAACTACCATCCCCCTCATCGCCTACACTAAATAAAGCTATTTACCTCTAAACTACCGTCCCCCACATCCCCAACACTAAATAAAAACCTATTAACCTCAAAACTGCCATCCCCCCACATCGCCAACACTAAATAAACTTATTAACCTCTAAACCGCCATCCCCCCACATCGCAACTACCTAAATTAAAACTATTAACCCCTAAACTGCCATCCTCCCACATTGCCAACACTAAATAAAGCTATTAACCCCTAAACCACCGTCCCCCACATTGCAACTACCTAAATTAAACTATTAACCCCTAAACCTAACACCCCCTAACTTTAACAAAATTTAAATACACATAAATTAAAGTTACAATTACTAACTACCTAGTTAAAAGAAATACAAACTTACCTGTGAAATAAAAATAAAATCTAAGCTTAAACTAAAAAAAACAGAACATTACTTCTTTAAAAAAAAATACAAAAGTTAAAAAGCTAACATTACTAAAAATAATAAAACATAACATTCCAAAAAAACAAAAAAAAATTGAATTACAAAAAAATAATAAACACTAAAATTATAAAAAATAAAAAACTACCATTACAAAAAAATAACAAACGAAATTATTAAAAATAATAAAAATTATTCCTATTCTTATACCCCCGTTTAAAAAAAAAAAACACCCCCCCAAAAAAAACAAAAAAACTAATCTATGAATAAACTACTAATAGCCCTTAAAAGGGCCTTTGGTACCGCATTGCCCTAAAGTTAACAGCTCTTTTGCCAAAAGATTAAACCAAATACCCCCTAACATTACAACCCCCCACCCCCAACGCCCCAAAATAAAAAAAACACCTAACTAAAAAAAAATAATCTACCCATTGCCCCAAAAAGGATATTTGTATGGGTATTGCCCATAAAAGGATATTCAGCTCTTTTTCAGCCCATTAAAAATAAAAAAGCACTAAACTAAAAAAAAAAACACCCCCCTCCCAAAAAAAAACTAAAAACTAACACTAACCCCAAAATCAGATCTCAGCATTGCTGAAGTCAGGCGAAAGATCTTCAGGCCAGCGGCAAAACATCTTCATCCAGACGGCTCCATCTTCATTCATCACGGGTCCATCTTCTATCTTCATGGAGGAGCAGTTGGTGGATGCGCGGATGCAAGGCAATGGTCCATCGGTCCGAAACGGGGGTCCTCTTCATGCGATCGTCTGCCGCACACTGAAGATTGAATGCAAGGCACCCCTTTTATATTGGGGTAACCTTGCATTCCTACTGGCTGAAAATTTCAAATCAGCCAATAGGATGAGAGCTGCTCAAATCCTATTGGATGATTTGAATTTAAATTTATTTGTTTGAGATTTTTGGGGATTTTAGTTATGGTGCCGATTCGAAAATTCGGTTTCATCCGAATCAGCCAAAATTGTCCTAAAAATAAATTTGACCGAAACGAATTGCACGTCTAATATATATATATTGATCTATATATCGATATTATATTCACATTCTAAGTATAATCCTGGTTACACCAAAAATATAAATGTTTTCAATTTCAACTATGTAGCTATGTGCGAAAGTGCAGTATAATCATTTGTATTATTTATATTACATAGAAATAAAATTAAGCCAATCCTTTTTGCTATAATATTTTAATAATTGAAGTCATAATTTTTTAATAATTATCATGAGTTAAGAGTTTATTGAGGAAATATTCATGTTTCTTGTTTTTCATATGCTTTAAGGTAATGAGCTTTTTAACATGCTGAGAATGTGGAGGAGTTGTATATGGTCTGTTTTGCACATTAGGCTAATTCTTAAGCTTTTAACACATTAAATGCTGTAAACCTACAAAAGGAGAGACAATTGTACATGCAGCATCAGATACTCCTAGGAATACATTACCCCTACAGTGTATATAATTCAGGATAACACAAATCACTTATACAAGTCATTTATGTGGGAAACACAGCCTCAAGTTAGAGAGGATATTGATGTTGAGCTTGTTTGAACTTTGGACTAATTGCTTTTGGTTAAGAAATTCATACTTAATCTGAAGATTGAAATGACATATTTAATTGATGATTTGCAGTTTGATGCATCTGGATTTATATTACCGTTAATCAATGCAATTGTGTTCCCCTGCTAATGTACCCAGCTCTAAGGAATTTGGCAGCAATTAATGGTACTACTATCAATAACAACACAAATAGTAGTAGTAGAAAAAAATACAATTTTTAGAGTAGGTTTTTTTAGATTGGCTTTTTTTTGGGGGGGGGGGGGGTACTTTTAATTGTAAAATTGGGTTGTATTTTGTTTGAGCAAAAGCGCTTATAGCGATTGCTATAGTAACTTTTAGTGTTATTAAAGGGTTTTTTAAAATTGCTTTTTTGTTTTTTGTTTTTTTTCAAAGGGGGATTTGGAATTAGTATAGGCTTAACTATGTGTTTTTTATGTTTTGTGGTGTTTTTTTGTTCTTGTTTCATTTTGGTAAAGTTTTTTGGTAAAGTGTTTTGTTTCTTTGTGTAAGGGGTGTTAGGTTAGAGGTGGGGGTTAAGTTGTATAGCAGTTGTTTGCATTGGGGGGTTGTGGCAGTGCGGGGGTTAATAGGTTAGTGGGTTTAGTGCAGTGGGTTCTGTCGGTTTAGGGGTATATAGGTATAGTTAGGCTCGGTGTAATATATTTCAAAGGGGTCCTTTACTATACATAGATGCTGGATGGAATTTATCTTCAGCATCACCACCCATTGGGATGTACAATAAAACACCTGAAGGCAATGCCGCCTGTTAACATAGATTGTGGCTGCTTGGAATATTTTGCCACCTCACAGCACTTAAGATCATCAGGGCCTCTGTGTTTAGCTAGCTCCCAGTAACGTGTTGCTGTTCCTTCAACAAAAGATACCAAGAGAATGTAGGAAATTTGATTAAAAAAATGGGTTTTATGTACCTTTAATTTATTATACTTAAACCACTCTTATTAAAATATCTCCAAACATGGCAGCTAAATACTGAATAGAATTTTGCACAAACTTCCTTTAAGGGATAATTAACACTTCTTGCTTTTTGTAAAAAAATTGCTTTGTCCAACAATCCTTAGAGACCAAAAAGCAAAATAAGTAACCTCCGTTTCAAAATGCAGCAAATTACCGAAACAAGCTGCCTGATTTTTAGCATTTGCAAGTTAGACAATTTGCTTTTTGGCCTCTCTAGAGAGCACAAGACAAAGAACACATTTGTAAAGACAATAGGCGTTTAATGTCATTTTAAGGGACATGAAATCCAATTTTCTTTTTTTTTTTTCATGATTCAGATAGAGCATGTGATTTTAAACAACTTTTCAATTTATATCTATTATCTAAATGGTTTTGTTCTTTTGATATCCTTTGTTTAAAATTATACCTAGGTAGGCTCAGGATCTGCAGATTGGTGACTACACATACATGCCTCATGTTACTGACTGACAATGCATTAAAGGGACACTATACCCAAACATTTTCTTTCATGATTAAGGTAGAGAATACAACGTTAAACAACATTCCAATTTACTTCTATTACCTAATTTGCTTCATTATTTAGATATACTTTAATTAAGAAATAGCAATGCACAAGGTGAACCAATCACAGGAGGCATCTATGTGCAGCTACCAATCAGCAGCTACTAAGCATATCTAGATATGCTTTTCAGCAAAGAATATCAAGAGAATGAAGCAAAGTAGATAATAGAAGTAAATTAGAAAGTTGTTTATAATTGTATGCTCTTTCTAAATAATGAAAGAAAAAATTTGGGTTTCATGCCCCTTTAAGCTAGCTTCCAGTAGTGCATTATTGCTTCTTTAACAAAGTATACCAAAAGAATGAAGCAAATTAGACAATAGAAGTAAATTAGAAAGTTGTTTAAAATAGTATTCTCTATCTGAATCATGAAAGAAAAATGTAGGGTTCCATGTCCCTTTAACATAAAAAATGCTTTAATCCCTAAGTAGAGCATTTCTAATGCAGTAAAATGAAGTCTAAAGGGCCCTTTAATGAAATAGCAAGCAAACCAAATGCAAGCAAAGAAAAGTTTTTCTTATGCATTTGTTTGCATTAACATTTTTTTTTTTAACAAACCCCTTAAAGGGACATTAAACCCCATTTTTTTTTCTTTCATGATTTAGAAAGAGAATGTAATTTCAATCAACTTTATAATTAACTTCTATTATCTAATTTGCTTCATTCTCTTGATATTCTTTGTTGAAAAGTATATCTAGATAGGCTCAGAAGCTGCTGATTGGTGGCTGTACATAAATACCTCTTGTGATTGGCTCACACATGTGCATTGCTATTTCTTAAACAAAGGATATCTAAAGAATGACGCAAAATAGATAATAGAAGTAAATTGGAATGTTGTTTAAAATTGTATTCTCTATGGCCTAGATTTGGAGTTTGGCGGTAGCCGTGAAAACCAGCGTTAGAGGCTCCTAACGCTGGTTTTAGGCTACCGCCGGTATTTGGAGTCACTCAAAATAGGGTCTAACGCTCACTTTCCAGCCGCGACTTTTCCATACCGCAGATCCCCTTACGTAAATTGCGTATCCTATCTTTTCAATGGGATTTTTATAACTCCGGTATTTAGAGTCGTTTCTGAAGTGAGCGTTAGACATCTAACGACAAAACTCCAACCGCAGGAAAAAAGTCAGTAGTTAAGAGCTTTCTGGGCTAACGCCGGTTTATAAAGCTCTTAACTACTGTGCTCTAAAGTACACTAACACCCATAAACTACCTATGTACCCCTAAACCGAGGTCCCCCCACATCGCCGACACTCGAAAAAAATTTTTTAACCCCTAATCTGCCGACCGCCACCTACGTTATACTTATGTACCCCTAATCTGCTGCCCCTAACACCGCCGACCCCTGTATTATATTTATTAACCCCTAACCTGCCCCCCACAACGTCGCCTCCACCTGCCTACACTTATTAACCCCTAATCTGCCGACCGCAAAGCGCCGCCACCTACGTTATCCTTATGTACCCCTAATCTGCTGCCCCTAACACCGCCGACCCCTATATTATATTTATTAACCCCTAATATGCCCCCCACAACGTCACCTTCACCTGCCTACACTTATTAACCCCTAATCTGCCGACCGCAAAGCGCCGCCACCTACGTTATCCTTATGTACCCCTAATCTGCTGCCCCTAACACCGCCGACCCCTATATTATATTTATTAACCCCTAATCTGCCCCCCTCAACGTCGCCTCCACCTGCCTACACTTATTAACTCCTAATCTGCCGACCGGACCTGAGCGCTAATATAATAAAGTTATTAACCCCTAATCCGCCTCACTAACCCTATAATAAATAGTATTAACCCCTAATCTGCCCTCCCTAACATCGCCGACACCTAACTTCAATTATTAACCCCTAATCTGCCGACCGAATCTCGCCGCTATTCTAATAAATGGATTAACCCCTAAAGCTAAGTCTAACCCTAATACTAACACCCCCCTAAATTAAATATAATTTAAATCTAACGAAATTAATTAACTCTTATTAAATAAATTATTCCTATTTAAAGCTAAATACTTACCTGTAAAATAAATCCTAATATAGCTACAATATAAATTATAATTATATTATAGCTATTTTAGGATTAATATTTATTTTACATGTAACTTTGTATTTATTTTAACCATGTACAATAGCTATTAAATAGTTAAGAACTATTTAATAGCTAAAATAGTTAAAATAATTACAAATGTACCTGTAAAAGAAATCCTAACCTAAGGTACAATTAAACCTAACACTAGACTATCAATAAATTAATTAAATAAACTACCTTCAATTATCTACAATTAAACTAACACTACACTATCAATAAATTAATTAAATACAATTGCTACAAATAAATACAATTAAATAAACTAGCTAAAGTACAAAAAATAAAAAAGAACTAAGTTACAAAAAATAAAAAAATATTTACAAACATAAGAAAAATATTACAACAATTTTAAGCCAATCAGATTGAGCTCGCATTCTCTTGGCTGTTCCGATCAGCCAATAGAATGCAAGCTCAATCTGATTGGCTGATTGGATCAAACGATTTAACTTAACATAAGGAATATGCCGAAACCAAAATATCTAAACCACTGTCCCCCCACATCGCCAAAACTAAATAAAAACCTATTAACCTCTAAACCGCTGTCCCCCCACATGGCCAAAACTAAATAAAAACCTATTAACCGCTGTCCCCCCACATCGCCAACACTAAATAAAAACCAATTAACCTCTAAACCGCTGTCCCCCCACATCTCCAAAACTAAATAAACATATTAACCCCTAAACCACCATGCCCACACTAAATAAACCTATTAACCTCTAAACCGCTGGACCCCCCACATCTCCAACACTAAATAAACCTATTAACCCCTAAACCGCCATCCCCCACATCTCCAACACTAAATAAACCTATTCACCTCTAAACCGCCATCCCCCCAACATCTCCAACACTAAGAAAACCTATAAACCCCTAAACTACCATCCCCCTCATCGCCTACACTAAATAAAGCTATTTACCTCTAAACTACCGTCCCCCACATCCCCAACACTAAATAAAAACCTATTAACCTCAAAACTGCCATCCCCCCACATCGCCAACACTAAATAAACTTATTAACCTCTAAACCGCCATCCCCCCACATCGCAACTACCTAAATTAAAACTATTAACCCCTAAACTGCCATCCTCCCACATTGCCAACACTAAATAAAGCTATTAACCCCTAAACCACCGTCCCCCACATTGCAACTACCTAAATTAAACTATTAACCCCTAAACCTAACACCCCCTAACTTTAACAAAATTTAAATACACATAAATTAAAGTTACAATTACTAACTACCTAGTTAAAAGAAATACAAACTTACCTGTGAAATAAAAATAAAATCTAAGCTTAAACTAAAAAAAACAGAACATTACTTCTTTAAAAAAAAATACAAAAGTTAAAAAGCTAACATTACTAAAAATAATAAAACATAACATTCCAAAAAAACAAAAAAAAATTGAATTACAAAAAAATAATAAACACTAAAATTATAAAAAATAAAAAACTACCATTACAAAAAAATAACAAACGAAATTATTAAAAATAATAAAAATTATTCCTATTCTTATACCCCCGTTTAAAAAAAAAAAACACCCCCCCAAAAAAAACAAAAAAACTAATCTATGAATAAACTACTAATAGCCCTTAAAAGGGCCTTTGGTACCGCATTGCCCTAAAGTTAACAGCTCTTTTGCCAAAAGATTAAACCAAATACCCCCTAACATTACAACCCCCCACCCCCAACGCCCCAAAATAAAAAAAACACCTAACTAAAAAAAAATAATCTACCCATTGCCCCAAAAAGGATATTTGTATGGGTATTGCCCATAAAAGGATATTCAGCTCTTTTTCAGCCCATTAAAAATAAAAAAGCACTAAACTAAAAAAAAAAACACCCCCCTCCCAAAAAAAAACTAAAAACTAACACTAACCCCAAAATCAGATCTCAGCATTGCTGAAGTCAGGCGAAAGATCTTCAGGCCAGCGGCAAAACATCTTCATCCAGACGGCTCCATCTTCATTCATCACGGGTCCATCTTCTATCTTCATGGAGGAGCAGTTGGTGGATGCGCGGATGCAAGGCAATGGTCCATCGGTCCGAAACGGGGGTCCTCTTCATGCGATCGTCTGCCGCACACTGAAGATTGAATGCAAGGCACCCCTTTTATATTGGGGTAACCTTGCATTCCTACTGGCTGAAAATTTCAAATCAGCCAATAGGATGAGAGCTGCTCAAATCCTATTGGATGATTTGAATTTAAATTTATTTGTTTGAGATTTTTGGGGATTTTAGTTATGGTGCCGATTCGAAAATTCGGTTTCATCCGAATCAGCCAAAATTGTCCTAAAAATAAATTTGACCGAAACGAATTGCACGTCTAATATATATATATTGATCTATATATCGATATTATATTCACATTCTAAGTATAATCCTGGTTACACCAAAAATATAAATGTTTTCAATTTCAACTATGTAGCTATGTGCGAAAGTGCAGTATAATCATTTGTATTATTTATATTACATAGAAATAAAATTAAGCCAATCCTTTTTGCTATAATATTTTAATAATTGAAGTCATAATTTTTTAATAATTATCATGAGTTAAGAGTTTATTGAGGAAATATTCATGTTTCTTGTTTTTCATATGCTTTAAGGTAATGAGCTTTTTAACATGCTGAGAATGTGGAGGAGTTGTATATGGTCTGTTTTGCACATTAGGCTAATTCTTAAGCTTTTAACACATTAAATGCTGTAAACCTACAAAAGGAGAGACAATTGTACATGCAGCATCAGATACTCCTAGGAATACATTACCCCTACAGTGTATATAATTCAGGATAACACAAATCACTTATACAAGTCATTTATGTGGGAAACACAGCCTCAAGTTAGAGAGGATATTGATGTTGAGCTTGTTTGAACTTTGGACTAATTGCTTTTGGTTAAGAAATTCATACTTAATCTGAAGATTGAAATGACATATTTAATTGATGATTTGCAGTTTGATGCATCTGGATTTATATTACCGTTAATCAATGCAATTGTGTTCCCCTGCTAATGTACCCAGCTCTAAGGAATTTGGCAGCAATTAATGGTACTACTATCAATAACAACACAAATAGTAGTAGTAGAAAAAAATACAATTTTTAGAGTAGGTTTTTTTAGATTGGCTTTTTTTTGGGGGGGGGGGGGTACTTTTAATTGTAAAATTGGGTTGTATTTTGTTTGAGCAAAAGCGCTTATAGCGATTGCTATAGTAACTTTTAGTGTTATTAAAGGGTTTTTTAAAATTGCTTTTTTGTTTTTTGTTTTTTTTCAAAGGGGGATTTGGAATTAGTATAGGCTTAACTATGTGTTTTTTATGTTTTGTGGTGTTTTTTTGTTCTTGTTTCATTTTGGTAAAGTTTTTTGGTAAAGTGTTTTGTTTCTTTGTGTAAGGGGTGTTAGGTTAGAGGTGGGGGTTAAGTTGTATAGCAGTTGTTTGCATTGGGGGGTTGTGGCAGTGCGGGGGTTAATAGGTTAGTGGGTTTAGTGCAGTGGGTTCTGTCGGTTTAGGGGTATATAGGTATAGTTAGGCTCGGTGTAATATATTTCAAAGGGGTCCTTTACTATACATAGATGCTGGATGGAATTTATCTTCAGCATCACCACCCATTGGGATGTACAATAAAACACCTGAAGGCAATGCCGCCTGTTAACATAGATTGTGGCTGCTTGGAATATTTTGCCACCTCACAGCACTTAAGATCATCAGGGCCTCTGTGTTTAGCTAGCTCCCAGTAACGTGTTGCTGTTCCTTCAACAAAAGATACCAAGAGAATGTAGGAAATTTGATTAAAAAAATGGGTTTTATGTACCTTTAATTTATTATACTTAAACCACTCTTATTAAAATATCTCCAAACATGGCAGCTAAATACTGAATAGAATTTTGCACAAACTTCCTTTAAGGGATAATTAACACTTCTTGCTTTTTGTAAAAAAATTGCTTTGTCCAACAATCCTTAGAGACCAAAAAGCAAAATAAGTAACCTCCGTTTCAAAATGCAGCAAATTACCGAAACAAGCTGCCTGATTTTTAGCATTTGCAAGTTAGACAATTTGCTTTTTGGCCTCTCTAGAGAGCACAAGACAAAGAACACATTTGTAAAGACAATAGGCGTTTAATGTCATTTTAAGGGACATGAAATCCAATTTTCTTTTTTTTTTTTCATGATTCAGATAGAGCATGTGATTTTAAACAACTTTTCAATTTATATCTATTATCTAAATGGTTTTGTTCTTTTGATATCCTTTGTTTAAAATTATACCTAGGTAGGCTCAGGATCTGCAGATTGGTGACTACACATACATGCCTCATGTTACTGACTGACAATGCATTAAAGGGACACTATACCCAAACATTTTCTTTCATGATTAAGGTAGAGAATACAACGTTAAACAACATTCCAATTTACTTCTATTACCTAATTTGCTTCATTATTTAGATATACTTTAATTAAGAAATAGCAATGCACAAGGTGAACCAATCACAGGAGGCATCTATGTGCAGCTACCAATCAGCAGCTACTAAGCATATCTAGATATGCTTTTCAGCAAAGAATATCAAGAGAATGAAGCAAAGTAGATAATAGAAGTAAATTAGAAAGTTGTTTATAATTGTATGCTCTTTCTAAATAATGAAAGAAAAAATTTGGGTTTCATGCCCCTTTAAGCTAGCTTCCAGTAGTGCATTATTGCTTCTTTAACAAAGTATACCAAAAGAATGAAGCAAATTAGACAATAGAAGTAAATTAGAAAGTTGTTTAAAATAGTATTCTCTATCTGAATCATGAAAGAAAAATGTAGGGTTCCATGTCCCTTTAACATAAAAAATGCTTTAATCCCTAAGTAGAGCATTTCTAATGCAGTAAAATGAAGTCTAAAGGGCCCTTTAATGAAATAGCAAGCAAACCAAATGCAAGCAAAGAAAAGTTTTTCTTATGCATTTGTTTGCATTAACATTTTTTTTTTTAACAAACCCCTTAAAGGGACATTAAACCCCATTTTTTTTTCTTTCATGATTTAGAAAGAGAATGTAATTTCAATCAACTTTATAATTAACTTCTATTATCTAATTTGCTTCATTCTCTTGATATTCTTTGTTGAAAAGTATATCTAGATAGGCTCAGAAGCTGCTGCTTGGTGGCTGTACATAAATACCTCTTGTGATTGGCTCACACATGTGCATTGCTATTTCTTAAACAAAGGATATCTAAAGAATGACGCAAAATAGATAATAGAAGTAAATTGGAATGTTGTTTAAAATTGTATTCTCTATGGCCTAGATTTGGAGTTTGGCGGTAGCCGTGAAAACCAGCGTTAGAGGCTCCTAACGCTGGTTTTAGGCTACCGCCGGTATTTGGAGTCACTCAAAATAGGGTCTAACGCTCACTTTCCAGCCGCGACTTTTCCATACCGCAGATCCCCTTACGTAAATTGCGTATCCTATCTTTTCAATGGGATTTTTATAACTCCGGTATTTAGAGTCGTTTCTGAAGTGAGCGTTAGACATCTAACGACAAAACTCCAACCGCAGGAAAAAAGTCAGTAGTTAAGAGCTTTCTGGGCTAACGCCGGTTTATAAAGCTCTTAACTACTGTGCTCTAAAGTACACTAACACCCATAAACTACCTATGTACCCCTAAACCGAGGTCCCCCCACATCGCCGACACTCGAAAAAAATTTTTTAACCCCTAATCTGCCGACCGCCACCTACGTTATACTTATGTACCCCTAATCTGCTGCCCCTAACACCGCCGACCCCTGTATTATATTTATTAACCCCTAACCTGCCCCCCACAACGTCGCCTCCACCTGCCTACACTTATTAACCCCTAATCTGCCGACCGCAAAGCGCCGCCACCTACGTTATCCTTATGTACCCCTAATCTGCTGCCCCTAACACCGCCGACCCCTATATTATATTTATTAACCCCTAATATGCCCCCCACAACGTCACCTTCACCTGCCTACACTTATTAACCCCTAATCTGCCGACCGCAAAGCGCCGCCACCTACGTTATCCTTATGTACCCCTAATCTGCTGCCCCTAACACCGCCGACCCCTATATTATATTTATTAACCCCTAATCTGCCCCCCTCAACGTCGCCTCCACCTGCCTACACTTATTAACTCCTAATCTGCCGACCGGACCTGAGCGCTAATATAATAAAGTTATTAACCCCTAATCCGCCTCACTAACCCTATAATAAATAGTATTAACCCCTAATCTGCCCTCCCTAACATCGCCGACACCTAACTTCAATTATTAACCCCTAATCTGCCGACCGAATCTCGCCGCTATTCTAATAAATGGATTAACCCCTAAAGCTAAGTCTAACCCTAATACTAACACCCCCCTAAATTAAATATAATTTAAATCTAACGAAATTAATTAACTCTTATTAAATAAATTATTCCTATTTAAAGCTAAATACTTACCTGTAAAATAAATCCTAATATAGCTACAATATAAATTATAATTATATTATAGCTATTTTAGGATTAATATTTATTTTACATGTAACTTTGTATTTATTTTAACCATGTACAATAGCTATTAAATAGTTAAGAACTATTTAATAGCTAAAATAGTTAAAATAATTACAAATGTACCTGTAAAAGAAATCCTAACCTAAGGTACAATTAAACCTAACACTAGACTATCAATAAATTAATTAAATAAACTACCTTCAATTATCTACAATTAAACTAACACTACACTATCAATAAATTAATTAAATACAATTGCTACAAATAAATACAATTAAATAAACTAGCTAAAGTACAAAAAATAAAAAAGAACTAAGTTACAAAAAATAAAAAAATATTTACAAACATAAGAAAAATATTACAACAATTTTAAGCCAATCAGATTGAGCTCGCATTCTCTTGGCTGTTCCGATCAGCCAATAGAATGCAAGCTCAATCTGATTGGCTGATTGGATCAGCCAATCGGATTGAACTTGATTCTGATTGGCTGGAGGTCTTCAGGATGCTGCTGCTTCGCTCCGGATGGATGCCGCTTGGATGAAAACTTCAATCGGATGGAAGACCTCTTCTGCCCCGCTTGGATGAACTCTTCAGCCGGATCATGGACCTCTTCAGCCCCCCGCTTGGGCTTGGATCAGGACATCGGAGGAGCTCTTCTGGACGGATCGGTGTGATACCCGGTGAGGTGAAGACAAGGTAGGATGATCTTCAGGGGCTTAGCGTTAGGTTTATTTAAGGGGGGTTTGGGTTAGATTAGGGGTATGTGGGTGGTGGGTTGTAATGTTGGGCTTGGGTATTGTATGGTTTTTTTTACAGGCAAAAAAGCTGTATTTCTTGGGGCATGCCCCGCAAAGGGCCCTGTTCAGGGCTGGTAAGGTAAAAGAGCTTTGAACTTTAGTAATTTAGAATAGGGTAGGGCATTTTTTTATTTTGGGGGCTTTGTTATTTTATTAGGGGGCTTAGAGTAGGTGTAATTAGTTTAAAATTGTTGTAATATTTTTCTTATGTTTGTAAATATTTTTTTATTTTTTGTAACTTAGTTCTTTTTTATTTTTTGTACTTTAGCTAGTTTATTTAATTGTATTTATTTGTAGCAATTGTATTTAATTAATTTATTGATAGTGTAGTGTTAGGTTAATTGTAGATAATTGTAGGTAGTTTATTTAATTAATTTATTGATAGTCTAGTGTTAGGTTTATTTGTAACATAGGTTAGGATTTCTTTTACAGGTAAATTTGTAATTATTTTAACTATTTTAGCTATTAAATAGTTATTAACTATTTAATAGCTATTGTACATGGTTAAAATAAATACAAAGTTACCTGTAAAATAAATATTAATCCTAAAATAGCTACAATGTAATTATAATTTATATTGTAGCTATATTAGGATTTATTTTACAGGTAAGTATTTAGCTTTAAATAGGAATAATTTATTTAATAAGAGTTAATTAATTTCGTTAGATTTAAATTATATTTAACTTCGGGGGGTGTTAGTGTTAGGGTTAGACTTAGCTTTAGGGGTTAATACATTTATTAGAATAGCGGTGAGCTCCAGTCGGCAGATTAGGGGTTAATGTTTGAAGTTAGGTGTCGGCGATGTTAGGGAGGGCAGATTAGGGGTTAATACTATTTATGATAGGGTTAGTGAGGCGGATTAGGGGTTAATAACTTTATTATAGTAGCGCTCAGGTCCGGTCGGCAGATTAGGGGTTAATAAGTGTAGGCAGGTGGAGGCGACGTTGTGGGGGGCAGATTAGGGGTTAATAAATATAATATAGGGGTCGGCGATGTTAGGGCAGCAGATTAGGGGTACATAGGGATAATGTAAGTAGCGGCGGTTTACGGAGCGGCAGATTAGGGGTTAATAATAATATGCAGGGGTCAGCGATAGCGGGGGCGGCAGATTAGGGGTTAATAAGTGTAAGGTTAGGGGTGTTTAGACTCGGGGTACATGTTAGAGTGTTAAGTGCAGACGTAGGAAGGGTTACCGCATAGCAAACAATGGGGCTGCGTTAGGAGCTGAACGCGGCTTTTTTGCAGGTGTTTGGTTTTTTTTCAGCTCAAACAGCCCCATTGTTTCCTATGGGGGAATCGTGCACGAGCACGTTTTTGAGGCTGGCCGCGTCCGTAAGCAACTCTGGTATCGAGAGTTGAAGCTGCATTAAAAAGGCTCTACGCTCCTTTTTTGGAGCCTAACGCAGCCTTTATGTGGACTCTCAATACCAGAGTTATTTTTATGGTGCGGCCAGAAAAAAGCCGGCGTTAGTTTTTCGGGTCGTTACCGACAAAACTCCAAATCTAGGCCTATCTGAATAATGAAAGAAAAATGTGGGTTTAATGTCCCTTTAAGGAATCTTCAAGAAAACAAGATATGTTATTTTTATGACAAATTGTTTTTACATAACACATTTTTGCCTGTGCTTATGTCTAATTAATATTACTTATTAAATTATAAATGACTCATGCATAATAGTCACAATATATAACAAATAGGTTGCACAGCCTATTTTTGGTTTTCAAAATGTTCCATAACTGCCCATGCTGTAAAATGTTGCTACCAGTATTTCGGCAACTAAATTTAAATGACTGCCGTAATTTCTTGGTTAACGAGAGATAAAAACGGTTTATCAGCACAGTGTTATTCTGTTTATATTCATTGCTGATGTTTTCCATTGTGCTGCCTTGAAAAAAACAGAACTTATTTTGCTATTAAAATGTGCTCCCAGCAGTCTTGTGCAAATTGTTTAGCTCCTAGAAAGTGTTTGTGTTTTGTGTTTGTCTATTTATATTTACGTATTGGGACAGGGCTTCAATTTAACTTTCAGCATGGTAGGGAGTATGTTGTCATAGAATTATCATCTGTTGTTAAAGCTTCAAGTGTTTTTTATTTATCTCTAAGGCTGACAAGCACATGTTAACAGATGGTAATAGATGTATTTTGGTAGCTTGTGGGGATTTGGCTTTATGTTAACTAAACTAAAAAAGATTAAAAATTATATATGCTTACCTAATAAATAATGATGAGAGTCCATGAACCATCACATGTGGGAATAACATCCAGTCTAATAGGAGGAAGCAAAACACAGTTATACATATGACCAAAAGAAAGGAGAAATTTAGAAAAGTAGGAAAGAGAAAAGGCTAGATTATGAGTGCCGCTCTAACTGCTGTGCACAAGCGTAAAGGGGGTTATAGCGGCTCTTTGCACACGTCAAAAGTAGTATGCGTATTGCAAGTTGAAAGAAAACACGTTCGCTCAAGGGCGATTGAATTTAACTTGCGTTAAATGTTACGCTCGACAAAAAAGTTGCACAAAAAAAAGCAAAATTATATTTAAAAGTACAGTTGTGGGGGCGTGTCCTAGCAACGGCTCAGAGCAGTCGTATATCTCCGGAGCTCCGGGCGAAAATTTGATAATCCGCCGATTGTCAATACTACCCTACAGCTTTTATTAAGAGTGCAACTGCCTTTGTACTCTATCACATCACCAACAAAGAAAATTGAAAAAAAAATTGCTGTATTTGTGAACCTGGAGACGGAGTTGGACATTAGGGGCCTGTAGCGGCAGCAATTCCACAGGCGGCGTCCCCCCCCCCCGGATCCCCGGGGTGTTTGCCTTTATTGGTCACACCAGCCAGAGACTGCTGTACAGATACACTACCGCTGCTTAGCGGAATTGAAAATTGTGAAGGAAGAGGAGAGTAAGATACTAATCTTTATATTGCCGACTATCACAAACCCAAGATGGCCGCTGGAGGAGAGGACGACTTCTTTGTGCGCTTAGACAGTATCTTCGAAAGGCTTGAGAAGCACCTAATGGGCATGTGGGAGAGAGCTCCTTGGGATTTTTTTCAGAATTCACATTTCAACATACCCTTGGCAGTGAGCATTAAAGAAACCCCACTAACATTCTGTGAGCAAGAAGGGATCACGGTCACGGGCACCCCCGTGGTCTCCCAGAGCCAAAAGAATCTCACGTGCTCAACGAACAAGCCATCCTCTCAGCAACTTCTGAGTAACGTATCTATAGTTCGGATGTGCATAGACAGACCCTCGCTCCCCATGCCGCTAAAGGATGACGGTTCTAGAGAGGACCACAGCATTGAATATGCACCCAGACATCTAAGCAAAACCACATCAGGTATCTACGCCGCCATTATACCATCCTCAGAATGTGTCACAATGGCCTATGGATTTCTTTCAGCAGGCATAGGAAAAGAGCACATGGGGTGTTCCCAGGGAGCTGGGGAGGATCCTCGGGATGCCGCAAATAACATTACCTTTTGCAGAGCTACTGCCGATACTGCACAATCTAAACGGAGCCATCCCATTCCAATACATTTGGATATAGTTCCCTACCCAATTCATTGGAGCTGTGACATGCAGGTGACTTACTACCCTAAAATACCAGGGATAAATCAGTAAAGCAAATAATAAAGATATAAATGCATCCAGCTTATCACGAACACCTCATCTCACCTGCTTGAACTTTATCAACTAGATAACCAGAGGCTTACAAAATAATAAGGAAATAAACATATCTAGTTTAACGAGCACTCCTCTCCCCACTTAAATGGATTGCATTAATCTGGTAACCAGAGGTTGGTAGGATATAGCACTGTAATATTTATGCTGTGTGCCTTTTCCATCATGTTGTATCTGTATGACCCCAGGGCGTTGCTTGACGGGGTTTTGGGGGGGCCTTAGAGAGTTGCCTTATTGTCTGCAGAATAGCATGGTAATTGTTAAACAGAATCATATTGAGTACAACCGGAACATTCTGTGGTTTCCCCCCCTGGGTCTTACGGCCGGGACTCAGGGCAGGACTTAGACAAGAGTTTTATATGATCGCCAAAACATACTTCAGGCACAACGTGGAGATTACAAAAGACTGCCACCTTATATAAGCGCTAAAACAAGGTTAATGATTTTGTAGAGTATAATATTAAAGGGGGAGAGGATTGAACATTTAGGGGTGCTCCTTCAAGATACTACAGCATGGATGTAAATGTATATAAAGAGATCCTCTCCTATATCCGTTACTAGTGACTGAACTCTTCTTTGCAGCAACAAATTTGTCTGTATAGTTGTGAAAGTTTATTGTTCATGGTGTGTCCAGTTGCGGCGTTTGCAGCATTTTGTTTGTGATAATCTTGTTATTCATATAAGGCTTTCTCACAGCTGCATTCTCTTTTTTTGTGTTTATTTTTTTTTTCTCTTTCTATTTCTTGTGTTTTGGATTGACCCCTAGCATAAACTTAATATGTATGTCAAGGTCCAAAAGAGGCCTGTATTAATTCAGAAGGGGAAGATGTTATAATCCCTAATGTTCTTAAAATCCATTATGGATTCAAGATGTGTTTGCAATATACTTAAGAGGGATAAAAAAAGAGGACACTCTGTTATTTAATGCATATAGGTCCATTATACAGCACTTGTATTTTCACTAAATGTATATCTTTATGCATGCTTGAATTTTGTATGTTGCAGATCCTCAATAAAATTTATATAAAATAAAAAAAAAGTACAGTTGCACTCATAATAATACTATTTAATAAAAAGCATTTTTTTTTTTAAATATTGCATAGAAAAGTTATAAGGGCTCAAAGATATAATGTCTTAGGTATTAAAAAAACAAAAAAGGGCTGCAAAGTGCTTTTTAAATAGAGATACATACATGTCTAAATATGTATGTATAAAATATTTATATATATAAATAATATATATATTATTATATATATAAATATAAATCAATATACATTTGTTTGCATAGGAAATTAGCACATCTAGGCAAGTATCCCCGCCTAGATGTGCTAATTTCCTATGCAAACATTTTATTTACTTTTGAGACATGGAGGATTTCAATTTTAAACATTTATCTCCACCATAATTTTAATTTTTATATATATATATATATATATATATATATATATATATATATATATATATTTTTATATTTATATGTGTGTGTATGTGTGTATATGTATTTATATCTGTGTATATGTATTTACAGACATATGCACATATAAAAACATATGTACACATACTGTATATAGACATAAATATATATCTGTATATATACATAAATATATATCTGTTGGAGCCTGTTGCAGTCAAGTAGTTGAAAACATAATATTTATGCAATATTAATATTTAATAATGGTTTTAACTATGTATTTCCTGTAAATATTTCACATTTTAATGTTCTTCACATAAGGAAACATGTTCTAAGTACTGTATATATATCCATCAAAGTAAATGCTCTCACAGGACTTTTGGACATCACCAGTGTCAAATGTTATTGACAGTTCAGGGACCACAATATCCCCTTCATCAGAATAAACAATAAGTGAAAATAACACACTTTTATAGCATACAAGATAAACATACCCCCTTCCTGTGTGGTGCCAAACTTCATGAGTGTAGAACCCAAGCCATGATTTTCAGTGAAACCGGAAGTGACAATTACGTCACTATCGGTATAGCAATGCAGTAAAACAAGTCTAAGTAAATAAAACATTTGAATACGTGATTAAAATTGTATATATCAATAAATCCCAGTCTAGACCAATGCTGGTATATTAAAATATTGCTCCATATTTAAAGGGACACTGAGCATGAAATTTTAAGCAACTTTATAATTTACTAATATTATCAAATTTTCTTCTTTCTCTTGGTATCTTTATTTGAAATGCAAGATTGTAAGTTTAGATGCCGGCCCATTTTTGGTGAACAACCTGGGTTGTCCTTGCTGATTGGTGGATAAATTCATCCACCAATAAAAAAGTGCTGTCCAGAGTACTGAAACCAAAAAAAGCTTAGATGCCTTCTTTTTCAAATAATGATAGCAAGAAAACAAAGAAAAATTGATAATAGGAGTAAATTAGAAAGTTGCTTAAAATTGCATGTTCTTTCTGAATTACAAAAGAAAAATTTTGGGTTCAGTGTCCCTTTAAATAGAAACTGTTCTATACACAAAACCATATTCAAAAGTGCAACATTTTTTATTTACTTAGATGTTTTGTTGACAGTGACAGTAAGCCTTTTTAGATATTTTTTCCTTTTTAAAAGTGCTCAAAAGTGCTTGAAACTGTATATAGTGTTTAATGGTGTATGCAACTATATCCCCAGGTTATGTGAATCCTGTTTACATATTTATGCTAATCACCTGTGGGCTATGAGGGTGCATGGTTCTTAGCTGTCAGTACTTCATCTTTTGGCCTCACCTTAGTTGCAGGAGACCGTTTTCAGCAGTTGGACCCATCTGAAGCAGTGCAAGCACTGTGCCAAGGATCTGTATGAAGCAGCACACCAGGGTATTGGCATGCATGTTATATTTCACCTGAGAGGCTGGTAGCAACTTTGCACTAGGATATTTTCAACACCTGTCCACTCCTCTGCCCTGTAACTGTTTGTAGGTTCTCTGAGGAGGATAATGGGTCTGTTTGGTTAGAGAACTACTTCCTACAACATAAAGACCAGCACTTCAAGTTTCATAATCATTCATTGCTGAAGGCAAAAAATGACTGAGGGATCATGGGAAAGTGGGAATGATGAAAATCTTGGGTGCTTTGTCTCCTCCTATTAGACTAGACTTTAATCCCACATGTGATGGCTTCTGAACTATCACCATGTTATGAAGAAAAATATGTTTATAGTATTATCTTAAGAAAAGGCTGATTATCACTTAACATAAATAATGTTTATAGTGAAGTTTTATAAAGATGGCCACGTGAGCTAAAATTATTTTTTTATACTAAATGTTGTAGAAGTTTAAACCAGGGTGGCACTGGCATCTAGCAAAACATTAACCTTAAAGGTACAGACTAGTTTTAGCTACCTATGTTTAGCTTTCCACAAAGAATACAAAGAGAACAAAGCAAATTTGATGATAAAAGTAAATTAGAAAATTGTTTAAAATGGCATGCACTATCTGAATTATGAAAGTTTAATTAAAGGGGCATACATTACAAAAAGAGGAAAATGCTCTGTTAAAATGTTTACTATTGCACTATTGTTTATATATAACTATGTGTTTCACCTCTTCAAAATGTTTAAACACACAGTTAAAGTAAACTCCAGAGCAGCAATGCACTTCTGGGATATAACTGAACACATCTAGTGAACCAGTGCCAAAATGCATATTTATGTAGCCATCCATCACTACCTAGCTCCCTGCAGTGCATTCCTGCTCCTGAGCCTACCTATGTATGCTTTTCAACAAAGGATACCAGTAGAGCAGAAGTAAACTGAAAACAATTGCATGCTCCATGAGCCATGAAACCTTAAAGGGACATAAAACCCACATTTTTTTCTTTTATGGTTCAGATAAAGAATATAATTTAAAATAACTTTCCAATTTACTCCTATTATGTAATTTGCTTTTTTCTTTTGATATCCTTTGCTGAAGACGAAGCAATGCTCTTCTAGGAGTTAACTAAACACATCTGGTGATCCAATCACAAGAGGCATATATGTTTAACAAAGGATACCAAGAGTACAAAGCAAATTAGATAATAAAGTAAATTGGAAAGTTGCTTAAAATCACACGCTCTCTGAGTCATGAACATTTTATGTTGACTTTACTATCTCTTTAAATTTGACTTCCATGTCCATTTAAAAGGTCATAGGGGTCAATTTACAAAACGCCAGGCAGACATTATTCACTACAGCTGTCGGCATTTAACATTGCACAAGCAGTAAAAAGTGCAAATACTGCTATTCAACTAAAATAATTTTTAATTAACATTTTTCTGTCAAAAATATTTAAACACTGTATTTTCACATGCGTGATAGAAAATTGTTGAGCTCCTTTAAGATACCAATGCTCCTTTACAAACATGGGTTTACTAGTGGGGAATAGAATTTAGAACAGAAAATAAAGATGCAGTTGACAGAACATTGTATATGTGTGTGGGACTAGGGTTGTACAATACATAGATGCAATAATATACAGCAATACAAATACCTTGCTACATTATATAATACTACAAATACATACAGAAAGAGAAGTGCTTACTTAGGAGCGAACAACAGCTCAATAGCTTGTTCTATGGTGATTTCACCAACTGGGAGCAGCTTCTTTTATCCCAATAGTGCTTTCACAGAGAACTTTCCTGAAGTATATCAGTCTGATCCCACCTTACAAGGTCATTCCAGCCCGGAAATACCAAGCAATCTTTCTCTGAACAAGGAACATGGCAACCCTAGACAACTGTTTTGACCTTTCTTTTTTGTATGAATTTTTATTATATAATACTAACCTGGGGAACACCAAAAAGGTGGGGATTCAGACAGCCGATTATAGAGTCTAGGTGGTTCTAGAATGAAGTCAGAGGCTGAGTTATGGGTATTATGTGGCAGGATTTGTCCATTGCTGGACTTGTTTTTTGTGGTTCCAGGTTTGTCCAAGTTAAATTTGCTGTTGTATATTAAAGGCCACTTAAGAAAAGTTAACAAATTAGAACAAATCTAAATGAAGTGTGAGTTTATCTCACATTCATATGTGGCGATGGGGGTTTCCTGGGAGGAGCAAAATAAATAAAATATCTAAAACATAATAACATCAGTATAGACAAATATGATAAAACATTAGCACACAAGTCTGAGTTGGTTTATTTGCTAAATTGAGGATGATGCAGTTTCCTTGACAGGTCTATTTTATTTTTCTTACCCTAGTATCTAGTGGTTCAAATATTCAGCATTTTTTTCATCAATCAAATGAGATCTAGATGTTAATATTACCTGTAATTTGAAAGATGAATCTAATTTTTTATACCAGAGGTCTCATGGGTGAATACACTATTTTTATGACAATGAGAAAACAAAATGTATGCTTACTGGTAATTGAATTCATTCATGGTGATGAATCCACAAGCCATTACTCCTGGGCTTTAATTCTTGGCCAGTAGGAGGAGAAGATACCTACAATTCCAACCCCTCCCAACTCTATTGTATCTTAAAGTGTAGCCAAGAAAAGTAAAAAGAAAGGAGAAAAACAGAAAAGTAGGAAAGGACATAGTGTAGATGAGAAGCTAGAACTGCTGTCAATTAAAAATATAAAGGGGGCAGGTCTTGTGAACTCTCACCACAATGAAAGAACTGAATTTATGAGGTAAGCATACATTTTTTACTTCATAAGGTGGTGAGAGTCTGCGGGCCATGACTCCTGGGATCTAGAGCCTGATGGTAAAATCAGGTAGGAAAAATTATCATCCAGCACTGCAAGATCCCTAGTTAACTTTTTAAAAGGCAGAGATTGCTATACTTCCCCAAGGGGCATTCCATGTGAAGAAGAGACAAGTCCAGTGCAATATAGCACTGCATGATATCAGAGTTCTGCTGAATTTACACTTTCTTCATTTTTTATTTTATATTACTTTACACCTCAGATTCACTTTTATTGCATTTAAAATTTGCACTTTCTATTTTTTATTTTGTACACAGCAGTGTATTTAGATTTTTGATTAAAAAATTCTGATTATGCCTTCACAGTTTCTGTGTAACTTTAACAAATTAGTCTCCTACTTTGCATATTTACAGTATCCACAAAAGTGAGTACACCCTCACATTTTTGTAAATATTTTATTATATCTTTTTATGTGAAAACACTGAAGAAATGACACTTTGCTACAATGTACAGTAGTGAATGTACAGCTTGTATAACAGTGTAAATTTGCTGTCCCCTCAAAATAACTCAACACACAACCATTAATGTCTAAACCATTGGCAACAAAAGTGAGTACACCCCTAAGTGGAAATGTCCAAATTGGGCCCAATTAGCCATTTTCCCTCCCGGTGTCATGTGACTCATTAGTGTTACAAGGTCTCAGGTGTGAATGGGGAGCAGGTGTGTTAAATTTGGTGTTGTTTCTTTCACACTCTCTCATACTGGTCACTGGAAGTTCAACATGGCACCTCATGGCAAATAACTCTCTGTGGATCTGAAAAAAAGAATTGTTGCTCTTCATAAAGATGGCCTGGGCTATAAGAAGATTGTCAAGACCCTGAAACTAAGCTGCAGCACGGTGGGCAAGACCATACAGTGGTTTCACAGGACAGGGTCCACTTAGAACAGGTCTCGCCATGGTCTACCAAAGAAGTTAATAGCACATGCTCAGCGTTATATCCAGAAGTTGTCTTTGGGAAATAGACATTTGAGTGCTGCCAGCATTGCTGCAGAGGTTGAAGGGGTGGAGGGACAGCCTGTCAGTGTTTAGACCATACGCCACACACTGCATCAAATTGGTCTGCATGGCTGTCATCCCAGAAGGCATTCTCTTTTAAAGATGATGCACAAGAAAGCCTGCAAACAGTTTGCTGAAGACAAGCAGACTAAGGACTTGGACTTTTTTGGTTCAGGTTGTGTTAAGCGTGTGTGGTGGCAACCAGGTGAGGAGTACAAAGACAAGTGTGTCTTGCCTACAGCATGGTGGTGGGAATGTCATGGTCTGGGCCTGCATGAGTGCTGTCATTGAGGGAACCATGAATGCCAACATGTACTGTGACATACTGAAGCAGAGCATGATCCCTTCCCTTCGGAGACTGGGCCGCAGGGCAGTATTCCAACATGATAACGATCTCAAACACACCTCCAAGACGACCACTGCCTTGCTAAAGAAGCTGAGGGTAAAGGTGATGGACTGGCCAAGCATGTCTCTAGACCTAAACCCTATTGAGCATCTGGGGACATCCTTAAACGGAAGGTGGGGGAGCACAAGGTCTCTAACATCCACCAGCATCCTGATATCGTCATGGAGGATTGGAAGATGACTCCAGTGGCAACCTGTGAAGCACTGGTGAACGCCATGCCCAAGAAGGTTAAGGCAATGCTGGAAAATAATGGTGGACACACAAAATTTTGACACTTTGGTCCCAATTTGGACATTTCCTCTTAGGGGTGTACTCAGTTTTGTTGCCAACAGTTTAGACATTAATGGCTGTGTGCTGGGTTATTTTGAGGGGTCAGCACATTTACATTGTTATACAGGCTGTACACTCACTACTTTACATTGTAGTGAAATGTCATTTCTTCAGTGTTGTCAAATGAAAAGATATAATAAAATATTTACAAAAAATTGAGGGGTGTACTCACTTTTGTGGGATACTGTATGTGTATCTTTTGCAAATTACATTGCACTTTGCATTTCTTCTATTTAAATTAAAACTGAAAAACTGTAATTTTCAGTTTCCCAGCGAGCTTCATTAATTTATATGGACCAGATAATCAACATTCTCTATTTTGAAGAGAAATTATAGTGCAGACTTCAAAGGGGCTGAAGTCCCAGAGAGAAGAGAGATGCCTTCCATATTAAGTAATGAAGCTCTCTTGGATACAAATTTTCCCATGGGGGAGAGAAGGTAACTGGAGAACACCTGGGCTTGATATAAAGGCAATAAATTACAAATTAAACTGAAATGTTTTCACTATAATTTAACTTGCTTTTTGTCTATATTTTTGTATATATACTTTCTTGTTAGTTAAAATAAGTGTATTGTGAATGTTGAGCAAACTTTAACTGGATACAGCTGGGAAGATAAATCAGTGAGATCAGCTTGTTTAAGATCAGGGAACTCCCATGTTTCTTCTACTTTGTGAAACAGTCAGTTTTAATTTACAGTGGAGAAATTACAAAGTGCAATGTAATTTGTAAAAGATACACAGAATTATCCTAATTTGTTAAAAGTAAAACAAAAACTTTAAAAATTAAACCGAATTTGTAAAACCACTGCTAGATCCAAATCTAAATGTATTAAAATATAAATGAGAAAGTGCAAAGTTTAAATGCAATAATACTGAAAGGACACAGTTTGAAATGTATAGTGATATAAAAAGACAGAGTGCAAAGTGTAACAAAACTCTCATATCCTGTAGTGCTATATTGCACTGGGCTTATCTCTCCTTTATATAAATAAATGAGAGGGATCTCGCAGTGCTGGAGAGTTGCATCCTTTTTCTTTTGAGTATTCAGTGAGTTCAGCTGCTGTGAAGTCTCAACTACAAATTATCTCCAAGCTGGAGAATCCTTTGAATATCAGTGCCCTAATACCCAAGCTGTGGAGTCCAGGAGTAAATGGTTGGGACACAAATTAAATCAGGCACCTATTTACCAGACACCAAAGATTGTAGGACCTTCCTGCCAAATGAGAGCCATGTGGAGTCTGTTCTATTCTGGATGGACCAAAACAACACATGTAAAAGAAGACTATAAAGAAATGGAGGTGATTCGGGCTGCTTTCTCTTCAAATAGCGTCTCCCACCAACAGGAAGAGGTATATAGTCTGAAAGATATAACGAAGATGGTGCCCCAATAGTGAAAGAAGAAGGAAATGTTGGCACTGTGAAGATATATAATGTGATAGATAATGTGATATAAGGTTAAGGCAATGAAAATGCCTAACCCGGTGCTACCCTCTATATAATAATATTGTAACCCCTTCTCTTTTTTTCTATGTACCTTTAAGTAGGCGAGGCTCCTAATCCTACTCATTCCTTATAAGCCTCATTCCCACACAACACATTGCTTGGTATTTTGTTTTCTGCAGGTAAAGCTCCTGCATCCTCCAGTAAACTTATTAACCTGTGATCCTAGGTCTCACCTGCAAACGAGTATTGCTAAGGATTTTTATTCCAGCTACCTTCACTTTGTCCAGATTTGATTAATTCCTGTGAGTATCGGCTGATCTCCAGTCTAAGCAGCAACACCTTCCTGCAAGTTCCGGTGACGTCATCTTTCAAATAGAAAAGCTCTTTTACCTTACCAGCCCTTAAAAGGGCATTTTGTGGGGCATGCCCCAAAGAATTCTGCTCTTTTGCCTGAAATAAAAAACATACAATACCCCCCCCAACATTACAACCCACCACCCACATACCCCTAATCTAACCCAAACCCCCCTTAAATAAACCTAACACTAAGCCCCTGAAGATATTCCTACCTTTTCTTCACCACGCCGGGTATCACCAATCGGTCCAGAGGAGGCTCCGAATTCTTCATCCAAGCCCAAGCGGGGGCTGAAGAGATCCATCATCGGGCTGAAGAGGTCCCTCATCGGGTTGAAGAGGTCCATCATCGGGCTGAAGTCTTGATCCAAGCGGCGGCTGAAGAGGTCCATGATCGGGCTGAAGTCTTGATCCAAGCGGCAGCTGAAGAGGTCCATCATTGGGCTGAAGTCTTCTATCAAGCGGCATCTTCAATCTTCTTTCTTCCGGATCCATCTTCATCTCGCCAACGCGGAACGTCCATCCTGCCCGACGACTTCCCGACGAATGACGGTTCCTTTAAATGACGTCATCCAAGATGGCATCCCTCAAATTCCGATTAGCTGATAGGATTCTATCAGCCAATCGGAATTAAGGTAGGAAAATTCTGATTGGCTGATGGAATCAGCCAATCAGATTCAAGTTCAATCCGATTGGCTGATCCAATCAGCAAATCAGATTGAGCTCGCATTCTATTGGCTGATCGGAACAGCCAATAGAATGCGAGCTCAATCTGATTGGCTGATTACATCAGCCAATCAGAATTTTCCTACCTTAATTCCGATTGGCTGATAGAATCCTATCAGCCAATCGGAATTCGAGGGACGCCATCTTGGATGACGTCATTTAAAGGAACTGTCATTCGTCGGGAAGTCGTCGGGCAGGATGGATGTTCCGCGTCGGTGGGATGAAGAAGGATCCAGAAGAAAGAAGATTGGAGATGCCACTTGATAGAAGACTTCAGCCCGATGATGGACCTCTTCAGCCGCCGCTTGGATCAAGACTTAAGCCCGATCATGGACCTCTTCAGCCGCCGATTGGATCAAGACTTCAGCCCGATGATGGACCTCTGCAGCCCAATGATGGATCTCTTTAGCCCCCGCTTGGGCTTGGATGAAGACTTTGGAGCCTCCTCTGGACCAATCGGTGATACCCGGCATGGTGAAGACAAGGTAGGAAGATCTTCAGGGGCTTAGTGTTAGGTTTATTTAAGGGGGGTTTGGGTTAGATTAGGGGTATGTGGGTGGTGGGTTGTAATGTTGGGGGGGGGTATTGTATGGTTTTTTTTCCAGGCAAAAGAGCAGAATTCTTTGGGGCATGCCCCACAAAAGGCCCTTTTAAGGGCTGGTAAGGTAAAAGAGCTTTTCTATTTGTATTTTAGAATAGGGTAGGGCATTTTTTTATTTTGGGGGGCTTTGTTATTTTATTAGGGGGCTTAGAGTAGGTGTAATTAGTTTAAAATTGTTGTAATATTTTTATAATGTTTGTAAATATTTTTTTATTTTTTGTAACTTAGTTCTTTTTTATTTTTTGTACTTTAGTTAGTGTATTTATTTGTATTTAATTTATTTATTGATAGTGTAGTGTTAGGTTTAATTGTAGATAATTGTAGGTATTTTATTTAATTAATTTATTGATAGTGTAGTGTTTAATTGTAACTTAGGTTAGGATTTATTTTACAGGTAATTTTGTAATTATTATTTTATTTTATATATTTTATTATTTTATTTTATTATTTAATAGCTATTGTACCTGGTTAAAATAAATACAAAGTTGCCTGTAAAATAAATATAAATCCTAAAATAGCTACAATATAATTATAATTTATATTGTAGCTATATTAGGGTTTATTTTACAGGTAAGTATTTAGCTTTAAATAGGATTAATTTATTTAATAAGAGTTAATTTATTTTGTTAGATAATAATTATATTTAACTTAGGGGGGTGTTAGTGTTAGGGTTAGACTTAGCTTTAGGGGTTAATAAATTTATTAGAGTAGCGGTGAGGTCCGGTCGGCAGATTAGAGGTTAATACTATTTATTATAGGGTTAGTGAGGCGGATTTGGGGTTAATAAATTTATTATAGTAGGGGCGAGATCCGGTCAACAGATTAGGGGTTAATAATTGTATGTAGGTAGCGGCGACGTTGGGGGCGGCAGATTAGGGGTTAATAAATATAATATAGGGGTCGGCGGTGTTAGGGGCAGCAGATTAGGGGTTCATAGGGATAATGTAGGTTGCGGTGGTGTACGGAGCGGCAGATTAGGGGTTAATAATAATTTGTAGGGGTCAGCGATAGCAGGGGCGGCAGATTAGGGGTTAATAAGTGTAAGGTTAGCGGTGTTTAGACTCGGGGTACATGTTAGGGTGTTAGATGTAGACTTAGGAAGTGTTTCCCCATAGAAAACAATTGGGCTGCTTTAGGAGCTGAACGCTGCTTTTTTGCAGGTGTTAGGTTTTTTTTCAGCTCAAACGGCCCCATTGTTTCCTATGGGGGAATCGTGCACAAGCACGTTTTTTAAGCTGGCTGCGTCCATAAGCACCGCTGGTATTGAGAGTTGCAGTGGCGGTAAATTATGCTATACGCTCCCTTTTTGGAGCCTAACGCAGCCCTTCTGTGAACTCTAAATACCAGCGGTATTTAAAAGGTGCGGGAGAAAAAAAGCACGCGTAGCTAACGCACCCCTTTGGCCGCAGAACTCTAAATCTAGCGGTTAGTTATTTAATTTTCAGGACCCGTTAATTGATAAGAATTCTGAAGGAATTGATACATTGAACTGTAGCAATTTATCAGCAGCAGTTAACTATAAAAATCATAAATAATTTGTTTCATACTTATTACATATATTACATAATTCCAAGCCTTTAAAAACTATGATGGACCCAGCAGAATTAGCTAACCATGTTGTAGGTTTATCCCAGAGAGATGGCTTATTAGCAAAGAGTCTTAGAGACCTGCAGTTTGAAACCCAAACCCTTAAAGGGTTAATTAAAGGCACACTAACACATAAACCATTTGTCCCTGAGTTTGCTCATGAACCACAAGTTAGTCCCCCTGACAACTTCAAGTTCTCAAGGGATAGGACTCAGTACAGGGATTTTCAAAATGGTTTCCACTTATATTTTTCTCTAAAGCCTAAGTCTTACTCTACTGACCACACTAAGGTGCTCACAGTCATTTCATATCTCAGAGGTGAGCCTAGAACTTGGACGAATTCTTACTATGAATTTACTGATCCTATCTTAGATTCTCTAGATGCATTTTTTTAGCCATGTCCCATTTATAGGAAGACCCTAGTAAACAAACCACAGCAGAAACCAAATTAAGATCTTTAAAGCAGTTAAATAGGCCTGTGGAGGATTACGTTTCAGAATTTAAAATTTGGACAAAAGACTCACTCTGGAACGAAATTTCATTAAAGAACCAGTACCGTTTAGGTTTATCCGAGAATCTAAAAGATGAATTGACTAGATTAGAGATACCCTCCAGTTTAGAGGCTCTAATGACATTAACCATTATTTTAGATCACAGATTAAGGGAGAGGAAACAAGAGAGATTTCACACTGAGGTACATAGAAAGAAGTACACTTATCAAAACCCACCTGCTCTAACCAAATCTGATGAACCTATGGATATAGGATTTGTCAGAGGACCTCTCAACATGCAAGAGAAACAATGTAGACACATGAACAACTTGTGCTTATATTGTGCCTCAAAAGATCATGTTGTCTCTGAATGTCCTATACTCAGGAGACAAAAGACTGGTAAGAAAACTACCTTTACAGACTGTCGGTTAAATCAGGTACTATATCTTATTGTACCCTCCATGTTTCCTTACAGTGGGACAAACAACGAGTCAAGCCTAAAGCTGTAATATAATCTGGAGCCTAGGGTTATTATTTGGATGTTACGCTGATAAAAAATAATAAAATACCACTTGTTGAGAAATGCAAACCAGTGTATGTTTGTGTTATTGATGATAATCAAATATCTACAGGTCCATTAACACAACAAACCATTCCCCTCCTTGTTTACACAGAAAATAATCACTGTGAGTATATCTCCTTCGATGCTATACCCTCTCCTATCTTTCCCATTGTATTGGGTTTAAATTGGCTTTGCCTACATGAACCCTTGATACAATGGAAAAATAATGAAATAATTTTTTGTTCTGACTATTATAGTACAACTTGCTACCCATTTGTATCTTTGCTAAGCACCACTGAGATTCAATTACCTATAGAATACAGAGATTTCTGTGATGTATTTGAAAACATTTAAGCTGAAACCTTACCACCTAATAGGGCTTACAATTGTCCAATAGAGCTCCTTCCTGGTTCTGATATACCTTATGACCATATCTTCCCTCTATCCCAATAAGAGCTTCAGCAACTCAAACTCTATTTAGATGCGAACTTGAGAAAGCAGTTTATAAGACCCACCACCTCTCCTGCTGGTGCAGGGATTTTCTTTGTCACTAATAAAGATAAGACCATGAGACCTATAGTTGATTATAGGGAGCTGAACAAGAGAACAGTTAAAAACAGATATCCCCCACCACTCATCCCGGAACTGATCAAGAGACTACAAGGTGCCATCCTTTTCACAAAATTAGACCTTCGTGGAGCATATAACTTCATCAGAATTTGTTCTGGAGATAAGTGGCTTACGGCATTTAGAACTAGGTATGGATTATACGAATATACCATTATGTTGTTTTGAAACACCCCTGCCACTTTTCAGAATTTCATGAACGATGTATTCCGTGACCTCCTAGACTCTTGTCTAGTCATCTATCTAGATGACATCCTCATATACTCAAATAACATCAATGGTCATCATAAACATGTCAGATCTGTACTTTCCAGGTTGCAATCCAATCCTCTCTATGCTAAGTTGGAGAAATGTATTTTCAACTCAAATAATATAACCTTCCTGGGATATCAAATCTCGCCCAATGGAATACTTATGCAAAATTATAAAGTACAAGCAATTGAAGATTGGCCTACTCCTAAGAACAAAAAAGATATACAGAGATTCTTGGGGTTCGCAAATTTCTATAGAAAATGTATCAAGAATTTTGCTTCTCTTACTAAACCTTTGTCAGATTTAACAACACCATATTTAAATCGACAACAACTGCTGAACAAGTCTTTCAGTTACTAAAACAGCGGTTCACTACAGTCCCAATTTTAGTATTTCCAAAACCTCATTTACAATACATACTTGAGGTCGACACATCTGACTACGTTTTAGGTGCCATATTGTCACAAAGGGAAACTGCAAAGGATCCTATACACCCGGTTTTTATTTTATTCCAGATTGTTGACCCCAGCTGGATTAAACTACTCAGTTGGGGAAAAATAGCTTTTAGCAATTAAATCTGCTTTTGAACAATGGAGACACCTTCTAGATGGAACTGAAGTACCAATAATGATCTATACCGATCATAGAAATTTACAGTATTTAAAAATGAATCGCACTCTAAGTCAGATGGAATCTTTTTTTTTTCTCAAGATTCAATAACCAAATCACCTACAGACCCACTTCAAAAATTCATAAGGCAGATGCTCTGTCAAGAATGTTCCCTAAACTCAGTTACAACAATAATTAATCCACAATAATTCCTACTAATCTGATCCTAGGATTCACTGCTGGAGTTTCTGGCCTTAGTAAAGAGGAACAGGAGTCAGATAAAACCAAAGATCTCTACTCTCTTGATAGAAAATCTGATGGTTTATTCTATTCCAATGATAAACTCTACATTCCACCTAGTTTAAGAGCAACCATTCGTCATGCTACGCATGACTCCGCTTAAGCTGGGCATCCAGGTACCAAAAAAACTATTAAATTACTAAAAAGAAATTTCTGGTGGCCGTCCTTGGTACCAGATTCAGTTCAACATCTACAGACCTGGGAAATATATAATACCGCATAAATTGATACCAAACCACCTTATGGATATTTAATGTCATTGCCTATGCCAGAGAGACCCTGGAAGGAAATAGCACTTGATTTCATTGTAGATCTACCCAAATCCAAAAACAATAATACTAATTTGGTTGCAGTAGATCTCCTCACCAAGATGGCACATTTTATACCATATTACAAATTGCCAACCTCCTTGGAAACAGTCACATTGTTCATTAAACATAACGTTAAAGATCATGGTATACCTTCTTCTATAACTACTGACCGTGGAACCCAATTCACGTCTAGATTTTGGCGAAAACTCTGCAAGGCTCTTCAGATAGACCAGCGATTAAGTGCTGCCTACCAGCCCCAGAATAACGGCCAAATGGAAAGGACCAACCAATGGTTAGAGCAGTATATCAGATGCTACTCCTCTTATCAACAAGATGACTGGACTTCTCTTCTTCCCGTTGCAGAATTCGCTTATAACAATGCTGAACACAGACGGCTAGATTTAGAGTTTTGTCGGTAAAGACCCGCGTAGCTAACGCTGCTTTTTTTCCCAACGCACCTTTCCAACAACGCTGGTATTCAGTGGCGTCACTAGGGTTGGTGTCACCTGGTGCGGTAAGTCATGGTGTCACCCCCCCCCCAGAAAGCAGACACACACAAAAACACAGGCAAACACACATACAAACACTCAGACACACTTAAAAACATACTCAGATGCACGCACAAACACTCGGAATCACACTCACAAAAACACAAACACAAAAACACTGAGACACACAAAAACTCAGACACACACATATAAAATATGTAAACTGCACTGCATTAATTATAAAGCTCATGCCTCGAGCTGCTCCCTAGCTCAGCAGAGCATCAAATGAAAGATAAACAGAGCACTCTAAAATAAATCACTGAAGAAAAGGTTTAGGCGCGCAAACTATGAAAATTCTGCTCTCTGACTCTGTTCCAAGTCTGTCAGTGCACAGCCCTGGGCCGCATGTCACTGAGCAGTGAGCACAGATAGGCAGGCAGGTTTAGGCTAGCAGCGCAACTTTGCAAGCCCCACGGCACACCCACAACATTCATAGTGAAATTGGGCAGAGGAGGAGCAAAGTACAAACAAGCAAAAACAGCCAGGAAAACTATTTGTTGTAATTGCAACACTGGCTCAAGGGGCAAAAAAATTGTGTGTCTACAACTTCCCCTGTCCCACTAATGTTCACAAATGCCAGCCTCTAATAAAATAATCTATGCATCTCAACATTGTATTTCTTTGAATTTTCAATAACCCCCCCTAGTGACGCCACTGCTGGTATTTAGAGTTGTCTGAGGGGCTGCGTTAGGCTAAAAAAAGGGAGCGTTGAGCCTAACTTAGCTCCACTTCAACTCTCAATACCAGCGTTGCTTACGGTAGCGGTAAGCTGGGAAAACGTGCTCGTGCACGATATCCCCATAGGAAACAGTGGGGCTGAGCTGGCTGAAAAAAAGCCCTAACACCTGCAAAAAAGCAGCGTTCAGCTCCTAACGCAGCCCCATTGTTTCCTATGGGTAAATGAATTTTATGTCTGCACCTAACACCCTAACATGAACCCCGAGTCTAAACACCTCTAACCTTATACTTATTAACCACTAATCTGCCGCCCCCGCTGTCGCTGATACCTGCATATTATTATTAACCCCTAATCTTCCGCTCCGGACACCGCCGCAACCTACATTATCCCTATGAACCCCTAATCTGCTGCCCCTAACACCGCCGGCCCCTATATTATATTTATTAACCCCTAATCTGCTCCCCCAACGTCGCTGCTACCTTACCTACACTTATTAACCCCTAATCTGCCGACCGGACATCGCCGCCACTATAATAAATGTATTAACCCCTAAACCGCCGCACTCCCGCCTCGCAAACACTATAATAAATTGTATTAACCCCTAATCTTCCCTCCCTAACATCGCCGCCACCTACCTACAAATATTAACCCCTAATCTCCTGCCCGCACCGTCACCGCTACTATAATAAAGTTATTAACCCCTAAACATAACTCTAACCCTAACACCCCCTAACATAAATATAATTTTTATTAAACTAAATAAAATTCCTAAAATTAACTAAAGTATTCCTATTTAAAACTAAATACTTACCTGTAAAATAAACCCTAATATAGCTACAATATAACAAATAATTATATTGTAGCTATTTTAGGATTTATATTTATTTTACAGGCAACGTTGTATTTATTTTAACTAGGTACAATAGCTATTAAATAGTTATTAACTATTTAATAGCTACCTAGTTAAAATAAATACAATATTACCTGTAAAATAAATCCTAACCTAAGTTACAATTAAACCTAACACTACACTATCATTAAATTAATTAAATAAATTAACTACAATTACCTACAATTAAATACAATTAAATAAACTATTCTATAATACAAAAACAAGCAAACACTAAATTACAAAAAATAAAAAAATATTACAAGAATTTTAAACTAATTACACCTAATCTAAGCCCTCTAATAAAATTAAAAAAAAATAAAAATAATAAAAGTCCCTACCCTATTCTACATTACAAATTAACCAGCTCTTTTACCAGCCCTTAAAAGGGCTTTTTGCGGGGCATGCCCCAAAGTAATCAGCTCTTTTGCCTGTTAAAAAAATTACCACCACCCCAACATTAAAACCCACCACCCACATACCCCTACTCTAACCCACCCAAGCCCCCCTTAAATAAACCTAACACTACCCCCCTGAAGATCTCCCTACCTTGAGTCATCTTCACCCAGCCGGGCCGAAGTCTTCATCCGATGGGCCAGAAGAGGACATCCAGACCGGCAGAAGTCTTCATCCTATTCAGGCAGAAGAGGACATCCGGACCAGCAGACATCTTCATCCAAGCGGCATCTTCTATCTTCATCCATCCGACAAGGAGCGGCTCCATCTTCAAGACCTCCGGCGAGGAACATCCTTCTTCACCAACGACTACCCGACGAATGAAGGTTGCTTTAAGTGACGTCATCCAAGATGGAGTCCCTCGAATTCCGATTGGCTGAGCTTGATTTTAATTACCATTATTATCCATTGTATACAGTGTTGCACTATTTTTGTTTTTCTTTATTTTCCTACAGGTTTTTTTGTTGCTATTTATTGTGATTTTACTTTTAACATCGGATGGGACATTGAACACACTGGGCACAGAATTTGTTTTAATCCCCCATTTTTTGCACGCAACTAACACGAACTCTTTTTTTTTTTGGATTGCTACATTTCATATATGATTTTACCAAAGTGGATTTTATCATTTATCATTATTTTTTCTATTTTTTGCTTTTTGTTTTTTGTATTTTGGTTCTAAATGACCTTTGCCTAAAGGTTGAATTGTGTTTTTTTCACTCATCTTTACTCATTTTTTCTACAACTTCATCTAACATCTACATTTGACTATAGATCTCTCACTACCCATCAGCAACGTTGGAGGACACACCCACGGTTTAATACGAACATTCACATTTTACTTTTTCCACTATTTTTTCACCATTTTTGATTGACTTTATATTTGATTGACATTGTGAGTTTGGAATCGTTTTATGGTTTATAACTTTGCTTATAAGTATTAATATTTGTATTTTTATTCAACTTCCCACACTTGTGTATCACCTTTAAGGAGTGTCAACACTCCCACTGTAATTCGCATCTCCCAGGAGATTTTATTATGTACTTTTGTTTTCAGATTTTTTGTTTTCAGATTTTTCCTACCTTAATTCAGATTGGCTGATAGAATCTTATCAGCCAATCGAAATTCGAGGGACGCCATCTTGGATGACGTCATTTAAAGGAACCTTCATTTGGCGAGTAGGCGTCGGTTGAAGAGGATGGATCCGCGTTAGCTGGGAAGAAGATGGCTCCACTCCGCACCGGATGGATGAAGATAGAAGATGCTGCATGGATGGAGATGTCTGCCGGTCCGGATGTCCTCTTCTGCCCGGATAGAATGAAGACTTCTGCCGGTCTGGATGTCCTCTTCTGCCCTATCGGATAAAGACTTCGGCCCGGCTTTGTGAAGACGACTCAAGGTAGGGAGATCTTCAGGGGGGTAGTGTTAGGTTTATTTAAGGGGGGTTTGGGTGGGTTAGAGTAGGGGTGTGTGGGTGTTGGGTTATAATGTTGGGGGGGTTGTATTTTTTTTTCAGGCAAAAGAGCTGATTACTTTGGGGCATGACCCGCAAAAAGCCCTTTTAATGGCTAGTAAGAGAGCTGATTACTTTTGTATTTTAGAATAGGTTAGGGAATTTATAAATTTATTTTATTAGGGGGCTTAGATTAAGTGTAATTAGTTTAAATATCTTGTAATTCTTTTGTTTTTTTGTATTATAGAATAGTTTATTTATTTGTATTTAATTGTAGGTAATTTATTTAATTAATTTAATGATAGTGTAGTGTTAGGTTTAATTGTAACTTAGGTTAGGATTTATTTTACAGGTAATTTTGTATTTATTTTAACTAGGTAGCTATTAAATAGATATTAACTATTTAATAGCTATTGTACCTAGTTAAAATAAATACAAAGTTGCCTGTAAAATAAATATAAATCCTAAAATAGCTACAATGTAATTATTAATTATATTGTAGCTATATTAGGGTTTATTTTATAGGTATTTATTTTTAAATAAGAATAATTTAGTTAATTTTAGGAATATTATTTTGTTTTATATAAATTATATTTATGTTAGAGGGGTGTTAGGGTTAGGGTTAGGGTTAGAGTTATGTTTAGGGGTTAATAACTTTATTATAGTAGCGGTGACGGTGCAGGTGGGAGATTAGGGGTTAATAATTGTAGGTAGATGGCAGCGATGTTAGGGAGGGCAGATTAGGGGTTAATACTATTTATTCTAGTGTTTGCGAGGCAGGAGTGCGGCGGTTTAGGGGTTAATACATTTATTATAGTGGCGGCGAGGTCCGGTCGGCAGATTAGGGGTTAATAAGTGTAGTCAGGTATCGGCAACATTGGGGGGTATAATATAGGGGTCGGCGATGTTAGGGGCAGCAGATTAGCTCCGGAGCAGGTTACCTCCCCAACTCACAGATGTCAGTTAATTAACATTGATGTTACTACGTATCAAAACATGATACATAATGTTACTAAGTTCAGCAGTTACAGTTAAGTTCATATGGTATAATTTATACATATATCGAATAACAATTACAGAAGACATCATATAAGGTTTTCGAAAACCCCATAGTAATACTGTTAGTAACATATGTGCAATTTCATATTTTCACTTATTAGCCTCTGTTCGATGCGTACATGTGTTGATATAAAAAACTAATCAAACACACAGTTGGATAATTGCAACCTTATGTTAAACCCAATAAGAGCCCTAATAGAAGTACTCACATTTAGCGATCACACGCTAAACTCAAAAAAGGTCCTTAAAAGGTCCTTTTAAGCCGTACCTCTATGTATGACTTTTTCGGTTATTGTACCTCTTATGTGGGAGGGTCTTAGATACGTCAATTCATAATATCCATACTATTGGTGTCGATAATCACATTGCATAGACAGCCATATGGTTTAGCTGTTAATCCGCCCTTCTTTTTGAGTTTAACGTGTGATTGCTATATGTGAGTACTTCTTTTAGGGCTCTTACTGGGTTTAACATAAGGTTGCAATTATTCAATTGTGTGTTTGTATGATTAGTTTTTTATATCAACACATGTACGCATCGAACAGACACTAATAAATGAAAATATGAAATCGCACATATGTTAATAACAGTATTACTATGGGGTTTTCTAATACCTTATATGATGTCTTCTGTAATTGTTATTTGATATATGTATAAATTGTACCATATGAACTTAACTGCTGAACTTAGTGACATTATGAATCATGTTTCAATACGTAGTAACATCAATGTTAATTAAACAACATCTTTGAGTTGGGGAGGTAACCTGCCCCGGATTGGTAGCTCTGTGTATATATTAGACTCTGTGTGCTATGCAGCATTATATGCCTGAGGAAATGGCGCAGTAGACGACGAGAAATGCGTTGCAATATAGTGCTTGTTTTTAAATATATTGCTTGTACTGATTTGTTTTTAAAACAATTTTTCACTTATATATTGAGCACTTTTTTGGAGTCTTTTTTCCACTATCGATCTGTCAATACCGGAGGACCTTCGGTTCTACTACCAGGTTGCTTGATGTTTAGTGAGCTGGGCCACTAAAAAAGTCCAGTAGGCTTGATTAGCACTGTCAGGTGCTTTTATAAATGTGAGTACCCTCTTCTACTTGGGATATACTGGTTTAGGAAAACTCTGTTGATCTGCACTAGGAGGCGCCCTTTCTATATTTATTTTTAAACATAAAAGCGGTAGATTATGTGTCTTGATTAGTAATAGACTCCTGATCATCTCTAATTATCTCACCTTCATATGATATATTAGAAGTGTCTGAGTCTGATTCTTTAAGGACATCCATAGCTTTTTGATCTTTGGAGAACCAGAATGACTTACTCAGAGGAGGTATAGCTGCCAAAACCTCAGTGAATGTTTAGTGCACATAGGGCTAGATTACGAGTGGAGCACAAATGTTTGCGTGCGAGCGATAAGGGGTTTATCGCTGGTGTTTGCACATGTCAAGTTTACTGCTGGTATCTAATGAGTGTAAAGTAAATGTGATCGCTTGAGTGCAATTTCGTTTAACGCTAGATTGATTACCGCCTCCTCAGAGCTCTCATTAACTGCTTCGCAAAACAAAAAAGTTGCACAGAACACATACAAAAAACATTACAAAGTGCACTTACCGTACATAGAAAGAAAAAATGGAAAGGTTCAGGTAATAACTCACTTACGGCTAGATTTAGAGTTCTGCGGCCAAAGGGGTGCGTTAGCTACGCATGCTTTTTTTCCCCCGCACCTTTTAAATACCGCTGGTATTTAGAGTTCACAGAAGGGCTGCGTTAGGCTCCAAAAAAGGGAGCGTAGAGCATATTTAACGCCACTGCAACTCTCAATACCAGCGGTGCTTACGGACGCGGCCAGCTTCAAAAACGTGCTCGTGCACGATTCCCCCATAGAAAACAATGGGGCTGTTTGAGCTGAAAAAAAACCTAACACCTGCAAAAAAGCAGCGTTCAGCTCCTAACGCAGCCCCATTGTTTCCTATGCGGAAACACTTCCTAAGTCTGCACCTAACATGAACCCCGAGTCTTAACACCCCTAACCTTACAATTATTAACCCCTAATCTGCCGCCCCCGCTATTGCTGACCCCTGCATTTTATTATTAACCCCTAATCTGCCGCTCCGTACACCACCGCAAGCTACATTATAGCTATGTACCCCTAATCTGCTGCCCCTAACACCGCCGACCCCTATCTTATATTTATTAACCCCTAATCTGACCCCCTCAACGTCGTCTCCAACTACCTCCAGTTATTAACCCCTAATCTGCCGACCGGACCGAGCCGCTATTATAATAAAGTTATTAACCCCTAATCCGCCTCACTCCCGCCTCAATAACCCTATAATAAATAGTCTTAACCCCTAATCTGCCCTCCCTAACATCGCCGACACCTAACTTCAAGCATTAACCCCTAATCTGCCGACCGGAGCTCACCGCTACTATAATAAATTTTTTAACCCCTAAAGCTAATTCTAACCCTAACCCTAACACCCCCCCTATCTTAACTATAATTTAAATCTAACGAAATAAATTAACTATTATTAAATAAATTATTCCTATTTAAAGCTAAATACTTACCTGTAAAATAAACCCTAATATAGCTACAATATAAATTATAATTATATTGTAGCTATTTTAGGATTTAAATTTATTTTACAGGTAACTTTGTAATTATTTTAACCAGGTACAATAGCTATTAAATAGTTAAGAACTATTTAATAGTTACCTAGTTAAAATAATTAAATTAAAATTACCTGTAAAATAAATCCTAACCTAAGTTACAATTAAACCTAACACTACACTATCAATAAATTAATTAAATACAATACCCACAATTATCTACAATTAAACCTAACACTACACTATCAAAAAATTAATTAAATAAAATACCTACAAATAAATACAATTAAATAAACTAACTAAAGTACAAAAAATAAAAAAATATTTACAAACATTAGAAAAATATTACAACAATTTTAAACTAATTACACCTACTCTAAGCCCCCTAATAAAATAACAAAGCCCCCCAAAATAAAAAAATGCCCTACCCTATTCTAAATTAAAAAAGTTCAAAGCTCTTTTACCTTACCAGCCCTTAAAAGGACCTTTTGTGGGGCATGCCCCAAAGAATTCAGCTCTTTTGCCTGTAAAAGAAAAATACAAACCCACCCCCAACATTACAACCCACCACCCACATACCCCTAATCTAACCCAAACCCCCCTTAGATAAACCTAACACTAAGCCCCTGAAGATCATCCTACCTTATCTTTACCACGCCGGGTTCACCGATCGATCCAGAAGAGCTCCTCCGATGTCTTGATCCAAGCCCAAGCGGGGGGCTGAAGATGTCCTTGATCCGACTGAAGTCTTCATCCAAGCGGGAGCTGAAGAGGTCCATGATCCGACTGAAGTCTTCTATCAAAAGCGGCATCTTCAATCTTCTTTCTTCTGGATCCATGTTCATCCCGCCGACGCAGAACATCCTTCTTCACTGACGACTTCCCGACGAATGACGGTTCCTTTAAGGGACGTCATCCAAGATGGCGTCCCTCGAATTCCGATTGGCTGATAGGATTCTATCAGCCAATCGGAATTAAGGTAGGAAAATTCTGTTTGGCTGATGGAATCAGCCAATCAGAATCAAGTTCAATCCGATTGGCTGATCCGATCAGCCAATCAGATTGAGCTCGCATTCTATTGGCTGATCCTCTTCTGCCCGCTTGGATCAAGACTTCAGCCGGAGGATGGACGTCTCTCTTTAGCCCCCGCCTGGGCTTGGATGAAGACATCGGAGGCTCTTCTGGATCGATCGGTGATACCTGGCATGGTGAAGACAAGGTAGGAAGATCTTCAGGGGGGTAGTGTTAGGTTTATTTAAGGGGGGGTTTGGGTTAGATTAGGGGTATGTGGGTGGTGGGTTTTAATGTTGGGGGGGGTATTGTATGTGTTTTTTTTACAGACAAAAGAGCTGAATTCTTTGGGGCATGCCCCACAAAAGGTCCTTTTAAGGGCTGGTAAGGTAAAAGAGCTTTGAACCTTTTTTAATTTAGAATAGGGTAGGGCATTTTTTTATTTTGGGTGCTTTGTTATTTTATTAGGGGGCTTAGAGTAGGTGTAATTAGTTTAAAATTGTTGTAATATTTTTCTAATGTTTGTAAATATTATTTTGTTTTTTGTAACTTAGTTCTTTTTTCTTTTTTGTACTTTAGTTAGTTTATTTAAATGTATTTATTTGTAGGTATTGTATTTAATTAATTTATTGATAGTGTAGTGTTAGGTTTAATTGTAGGTAATTGTAGGTATTTTATTTAATTTATTTATTGATAGTGTAGTGTTAGGTTTAATTGTAACTTAGGTTAGGATTTATTTTACAGGTAATTTTACCTGTACGGAGCGGCAGATTAGGGGTTAAAAAATTTAATAGAGTGGCGGCGATGTAGGGGGACCTCGGTTTAGGGGTTCATAGGTAGTTTATGGGTGTTAGTGTACTTTAGAGCACAGTAGTTAAGAGCTTTATAAACCGGCGTTAGCCCAGAAAGCTCTTAACTCCTGTTTTTTTTCTGCGGCTGGAGTTTTGTCGTTAGAGTTCTAACGCTCACTTCAGCCAAGACTCTAAATACCGGCTTTAGAAAGATCCCATTGAAAAGATAGGATACGCAAATGGCATAGGGGGATCTGCGGTATGGAAAAGTCGCGGCTGTAAAGTGAGCGAAGTGAGCGTTAGACCCTTTCCTGACTGACTCCAAATACCAGAGGGCAGTAAAAACCAGTGTTAGGAGCCTCTAACACTGGTTTTGACGGCTACCGCCCAACTCTAAATCTAGTCGTTTATTACTTAAAATAGATACAGGTATATAAAACCAAAATTCCTTGGTGATAGCATACATAAAAATCCAAAGTTGAAATAACCTAGGTAGCACTGCAGATGAAATGGCTGCTATTTAAAAAAGTGTCTGGAAAAGTGTCTGAATAAGACTTAATGAAATTAAAAAATAGCGAGTACAAGCCCGCAAAGTGTTTTAACAACCATGCTGCCTAATTGGATTAAAAACAATATTGAAGACATGGTAAATACTCAAGAGAGCTAACTCCTATAAGGAGCATGGCTCAGTAGGGTTGTTGGGGCAAGAAACTGTATATACAGAGCCGGGACATGCAGAAACAATACTGGATGTTACTTCCTAATCTTAGATATCCTACCATACTGCAGAAAAAGACTAATAAAATACATACGGCTAGATTTAGAGTTTTGTCGGTAAGGACCCGCGTAGCTAACGCTGGCTTTTTTCTGGCCGCACCATAAAAATAACTCTGGTATTGAGAGTCCACATAAAGGCTGCGTTAGGCTCCAAAAAAGGAGCGTAGAGCATATTTAACGCAGCTTCAACTCTCGATACCAGAGTTGCTTACGGACGCGGCCAGCCTCAAAAACGTGCTCGTGCACGATTCCCCCATAGGAAACAATGGGGCTGTTTGAGCTGAAAAAAAACCTAACACCTGCAAAAAAGCCGCGTTCAGCTCCTAACGCAGCCCCATTGTTTCCTATGGGGAAACACTTCCTACGTCTGCACCTAACACCCTAACATGTACCCCGAGTCTAAACACCCCTAGCCTTACACTTATTAACCCCTAATCTGCCGCCCCCGCTATCGCTGACCCCTGCATATTATTTTTAACCCCTAATCTGCCGCTCCGTAAACCGCCGCTACTTACATTATCCTTATGTACCCCTAATCTGCTGCCCCTAACACCGCCGACCCCTATATTATATATATTAACCCCTAATCTGCCCCCCACAACGTCGCCTCCACCTTCCTATACTTATTAACCCCTAATCTTCCGACCGGACCACACCGCTATTATTATAAAGTTATTAACCCCTAATCCGCCTCACTAACCCTATAATAAATAGTATTAACCCCTAATCTGCCCTCCCTAACATCGCCGACACCTAACTTCAATTATTAACCCCTAATCTGCCGACTGGAGCTCACCGCTATTCTAATAAATGTATTAACCCCTAAAGCTAAGTCTAACCCTAACACTAACACCCCCCTAACTTAAATATAATTTTAATCTAACGAAATTAATTAACTCTTATTAAATAAATTATTCCTATTTAAAGCTAAATACTTACCTGTATAATAAATCCTAATATAGCTACAATATAAATTATAATTATATTATAGCTATTTTAGGATTAATATTTATTTTACAGGTAACTTTGTATTTATTTTAACCAGGTACAATAGCTATTAAATAGTTAAGAACTATTTAATAGCTAAAATAGTTAAAATAATTACAAATTTACCTGTAAAATAAATCCTAACCTAAGTTACAATTAAACCTAACACTACACTATCAATAAATAAATTAAATACAATTCCTACAAATAACTACAATGAAATAAACTAACTAAAGTACAAAAAATAAAAAAGAACTAAGTTACAAAAAATAAAAAAATATTTACAAACATAAGAAAAATATTACAACAATTTTAAACTAATTACACCTACTCTAAGCCCCCTAATAAAATAACAAAGCCCCCCAAAATAAAAAAATGCCCTACCCTATTCTAAATTACTAAAGTTCAAAGCTCTTTTACCTTACCAGCCCTGAACAGGGCCCTTTGCGGGGCATGCCCCAAGAAGTTCAGCTCTTTTGCCTGTAAAAAAAAACATACAATACCCCCCCCCAACATTACAACCCACCACCCACATACCCCTAATGTAACCCAAACCCCCCTTAAATAAACCTAACACTAAGCCCCTGAAGATCTTCCTACCTTATCTTCACCATACCAGGTTCACCGATCCATCCAGAAGAGCTCCTCCGATGTCCTGATCCAAGCCCAAGCGGGGGGCTGAAGAGGTCCATGATCCGGCTGAAGTCTTCATCCAAGCGGGAGCTGAAGAGGTCCTCCATCCGATTGAAGTCTTCATCCAAGAGGCATCTTCTATCATCATCCATCCGGAGCGGAGCGGCAGCATCCTGAAGACCTCCAATGTGGAACATCCATCCTGGCTGATGACTGAAAGACGAATGACGGTTCCTTTAAATGACGTCATCCAAGATGGCGTCCCTCGAATTCCGATTGGCTGATAGGATTCTATCAGCCAATCGGAATTAAGGTAGGAATATTCTGATTGGCTGATGGAATCAGCCAATCAGAATCAAGTTCAATCCGATTGGCTGATCCAATCAGCCAATCAGATTGAGCTCGCATTCTATTGGCTGATCGGAACAGCCAATAGAATGCGAACTCAATCTGATTGGCTGATTCCATCAGCCAATCAGAATATTCCTACCTTAATTCCGATTGGCTGATAGAATCCTATCAGCCAATCGGAATTCGAGGGACGCCATCTTGGATGACGTCATTTAAAGGAACCGTCATTCGTCGTTCAGTCGTCGGCCAGGATGGATGTTCCGTGTCGGAGGTCTTCAGGATGCTGCCGCTCCGGATGGATGACGATAGAAGATGCCTCTTGGATGAAGACTTCAATCGGATGGAAGACCTCTTCTGCCCCGCTTGGATGAAGACTTCTACCGGATGGAGGACCTCTTCAGCTCCCGTTTGGATGAAGACTTCAGCCGGATCATGGACCTCTTCAGCCCCCCGCTTGGGCTTGGATCAGGACATCGGAGGAGCTCTTCTGGATCGATCGGTGAACCTGGTATGGTGAAGATAAGGTAGGAAGACCTTCAGGGGCTTAGTGTTAGGTTTATTTAAGGGGGGTTTGGGTTACATTAGGGGTATGTGGGTGGTGGGTTGTAATGTTGGGGGGGGGGTATTGTATGTTTTTTTTTATAGGCAAAAGAGCTGAACTTTTTGGGGCATGCCCCGCAAAGGGCCCTGTTCAGGGCTGGTAAGGTAAAAGAGCTTTGAACTTTAGTAATTTAGAATAGGGTAGGGCATTTTTTTATTTTGTGGGGCTTTGTTATTTTATTAGGGGGCTTAGAGTAGGTGTAATTAGTTTAAAATTGTTGTAATATTTTTCTTATGTTTGTAAATATTTTTTTATTTTTTGTAACTTAGTTCTTTTTTATTTTTTGTACTTTAGTTAGTTTATTTCATTGTATTTATTTGTAGGAATTGTATTTAATTTATTTATTGATAGTGTAGTGTTAGGTTTAATTGTAGGTAATTGTAGGTATTTTATTTAATTTATTGATAGTGTAGTGTTAGGTTTAATTGTAGGTAATTGTAGGTATTTTATTTAATTTATTGATAGTGTAGTGTTAGGCTTAATTGTAACTTAGGTTAGGATTTATTTTACAGGTAATTTTGTAATTATTTTAACTATTTTAGCTATTAAATAGTTCTTAACTATTTAATAGCTATTGTACCTGGTTAAAATAAATACAAAGTTACCTGTAAAATAAATATTAATCCTAAAATAGCTATAATATAATTATAATTTATATTGTAGCTATATTAGGATTTATTTTACAGGTAAGTATTTAGCTTTAAATAGGAATAATTTATTTAATAAGAGTTAATTAATTTCGTTAGATTTAAATTATATTTAAGTTAGGGGGGTGTTAGTGTTAGGGTTAGACTTAGCTTTAGGGGTTAATACATTTATTAGAATAGCGGTGAGCTCCGGTCGGCAGATTAGGGGTTAATAATTGAAGTTAGGTGTCGGCGATGTTAGGGAGGGCAGATTAGGGGTTAATACTATTTATTATAGGGTTAGTGAGGCGGATTAGGGGTTAATAACTTTATTATAGTAGCGGTGCGGTCCGCTCGGCAGATTAGGGGTTAATAAGTGTAGGCAGGTGGAGGCGACGTTGAGGGGGGCAGATTAGGGGTTAATAAATATAATATAGGGGTCGGCGGTGTTAGGGGCAGCAGATTAGGGGTACATAAGGATAACTTAAGTAGCGGCGCTTTGCGGTCGGCAGATTAGGGGTTAATTATTGTAGGTAGCTGGCTGCGACGTTGTGGGGGGCAGGTTAGGGGTTAATAAATATAATATAGGGGTCGGCGGTGTTAGGGGCAGCAGATTAGGGGTACATAAGGATAACGTAGGTGGCGGTCGGCAGATTAGGGGTTAAAAAAAATTAATCGAGTGGCGGCGATGTGGGGGGACCTCGGTTTAGGGGTACATAGGTAGTTTATGGGTGTTAGTGTACTTTAGAGTACAGTAGTTAAGAGCTTTATGAACCGGCGTTAGCCCAGAAAGCTCTTAACTACTGACTTTTTTCTGCGGCTGGAGTTTTGTCGTTAGATTTCTAACGCTCACTTCAGCCACGACTCTAAGTACCGGAGTTAGAAAGATCCCATTGAAAAGATAGGATACGCAATTGACATAAGGGGATCTGCGGTATAGAAAAGTCGCGGCTGAAATGTGAGCGTTAGACCCTTTTTTGAGTGACTCCAAATACCGGAAGTAGCCTAAAACCAGCGTTAGGAGCCTCTAACGCTGGTTTTCACGGCTACCACCAAACTCCAAATCTAGGCCTTAGTAAGGAGTCTTAAGCTAGATAAATCCTGTTGGGAACATGGTTGAGTAGCAAATTTGGGAAAAAGAACCCTGGACGTGCTATGATGTACAGGAGTAAGCATCTTATGTTCTGTTTAGTGCTAGATAAGAATGAGATACCAGATAGGTGGGAAGGATTCAAATATTTTGAAATGTTGGGTATCTTTGCCTCCTCCTAGTGGCCAAGAGTTCAGTACCAGGAGTAATGGCTTGTGAAATCTCACTATTTAATGAAATAAACAGTTTACTGATCTAAATCTGATGTTTAATAGGTTAAACTGCAATGTTTACTTTATAGATTCAGTTGACCCATCAAATGGAAAAAAAGGTCAATCATTTATGAACCCTGCCATTTTCACACATTTTAAGGGATAACTCAATGATCAGGTGACCTGTTAGTTGAAGGTGTCAGGATATCTGAGTATCATTAAATAATATATATATGTATGTATATTTATCTACACATAGATTTATGATCAAAGCAAGAACTCATTTTATTTGTGAAACTGTATGTAAACAAACCCCCTCTCTCTGTTTCAATTAGAGAAAAGGCAAGTTATTTCAAAGAGAGCATCTGTCTCATTACCTAGATCACAGGAACCCCTGGGTTAATAGAGACGTTGCATTGTAACTCGGGTTCATTTTTAAAATACAGCCTGTATAATTTTAAATACTGTATAGAAATGTGTATTTGTAGACCTAAGAAGCAGTGACTAAGAGCAACATATTAGATAAGTGTATATGGAACTTAATGAATAAGCTGTATGGTAGATGTATAAATGTTGTTTCGGGACTTCCGGTGGGAGGAGTTGTGCAGATTACCTGCATGCCGGTGTGGTGAGAGGACGCCGATACCATCAGCTCCCAGCTCTCCGCCACTTACCTGGAAGCTTGCCCAGGTTTGGAGTGTGGCGCTCGGCAGGGGTCAGACCTGCACGAGAGAGGGAAGTCTACAGTAGCCGGTCACGGCTCCAACTGTACCGCAGTTGGTTATTTTTCATTGTTGCTTTCGGCAAGCTGCACCTGGAAAGGGGTGTAGGAGGAATACGCTGGCGACTTTCAAGTGAGTCCTGTGGCTCGGCAACCTGTCGTTACAGGGGTTAGAAACAAACTCCTTGGTGCTACGTTACACTGGGCTGGGGTGCCCAGAAGGAGAGCTCGGGATAGCATTGTTCCTGAAAGGCTGGTCCCTAAAATAGAGCTAACCTGGAAGTTCTATGTCGCTGAAAAGACCCGTGTGCGGGTAAATAGATAGATGGCCGGAGCGAGGCTGGAAGTACACACAAGCACAGCATAAGCGACGGAGCACACACGGAGCTGCTTCACTGTAAGGCTTGGTCCCGGATTACCGGACACCCCCCCTGGTGGGGAGTTTAACAGCGTGGGAAGGAGTAGTGGAGCAGTGCAGCTTCTGTGCAGATGCCTTTGATCCCCGGTGTGCCGGCTATGTTTATGTGAAAGCCGAGACTGTGACACAGAAATCTGCAGCAGCCGAGTTTCTTCAAGAAGGCGGGCCGGCTTTATTTCAGGCTGTCAAGAGAATCACCGTTGGAAAACAGGTTACTTTATGTGTACTTTTTGCCCTGGTTGATGTCACTTGGGCATCTGGCTCTCCACAAAAGTTTCTTAGTGCCTATACTCCCTATCTAGTCCTATAAGGCTGTGGTGTTCAGAGAGCCTGGCTTGTAGCAGTGACACTCCATCCTAGCCAGAGTATTAATGCCGTGCTAAAATAAGTTGCATTTTCCTGTGATAAATGGTCCTGGACTAGTGTGTGTGGGAAATTTATGAACGTACTTTATTTACTTTGACTACTGCCTGGTAAAATTGAAGGAGGCTCTGGAAGGAAGCTTTTTGGCGGAAGAATTATAACTCTTTATGTGGGAGACCGCTTAAGCTAATTTCTTTTGCCAAGATAGCTAGAGAAAGACTGACCCGGCTGTCTATGGACCCACAACATTAATGTTACTTGCATTGATCAGTATTATGGCATAGTTTTTGTTCTGCCTCAAAATTTTCTCTATTGGTAGATGTCATTGTAAAGCAGTTGTTATATCTTTGAATGCTACTGCTTGACTTGGTGACAGTAAGTTACCTGGGTAATGAATGACTGTTGCACTGTCTTTTTCTTGAAAAAGTGCCTTCTTTATTTAAACTATTGTTTGGAGAGTGAAGTGTGTATAGTTCTTTATTGGCAGGCACACTCTTTCGATAGGAGGGTTATCCTTAACCTAGTTCAATTTATGTTTTTCCCTCTAAAGGTTGCTCTCTGTTTAATTGTGGTATGAGACACATGGTTAATTAGTTTTAGGGCACAAAAATCTATTAAAATCAGGCTAGGCTGTATTTGTGTAAGGGATAGGAGTAAAGTCGGTAGAGAGATTGTTCCTCTGATACAAGGGTGGTTTCTTGTTAAGTATTAAAGGCAGTTTCTGAAATTAAAATTATTAGAGGGCTCTGCCGGGCTGGTCAGAGTTGAATTTTTCGTGGCAGTTGTATTAACTCATTCATATAACGTTTCTTTTGTAAAGGGGTCTTTTTTTTTGCTGGTCCCCTTTCTATACACTTTGTATGCGTGGACGCATACTCCTAAAAAGTATGGGCCCTATTTCCACTTAACCAAGGAGGGGCACGGGCCCCCCCTCAGATCTTGCACTGTGTGGCTTGTTTTTTTTTTTTTTTTTCCCTCACTTTTTCACTGTCTGCACCTCCAATCCCCCAGGGTTTCCTAGGGCTTTATCTTTGTTGTCACAGGAGGGCCGGGTTCTTTACCCTTACCCTTATATCCACGTGTGTATTTCCCCTTTCACCCCTTTTTTTTTTTTTTCCTCCTCTTGCTTTCCCGTGTGTTCTTTCTGGACAAGCGCTTTTTCACATAAAGTTATATGGATAAGTTTCTGCAAGGGAAATCTTCTCCCAAAATGCCGGTCAAAGCCAAGGATAAAAAAGCTAAAGCCGTTGAGCTCGGCTTAGATACTTCAGTAGAACCTGTGACCAACTTGGTGGACTCTCACTCACTATTTTCGCAGCTGTCTGAATTATTTTCACCGCAATTTGATCTAATTAGAAAGGAGTTAGGATCTATTTCATCTGAGATCACTGCCCTGTCAGTTGAAGTAAGACAGTTCGCACATAGAATGCAAGAGGCAGAAAACAGGATTTCTGACCTGGAAGATCAAGTTAGCACGCAGGAAAATATAATATCCCAACAGGATATTAAAATCACCAATCTTCAGGGCCGTCTCGACGACCTTGAGGACCGGGCGAGACGTAACAACATTCGAATTGTGGGTCTCCCGGAAGAAGCGGAGTTTGAAGATCTACTGAAGTTCGCTTCGGTCACGCTCCCGCAGAAACTCGGTGTCCCACAATCAATGTTACCGATTATAATTGAGAGAGCTCATAGAATTGGGGTTAAAAAAAATGTAGGTACAGGACACAGTAGGAGTAGGATGTGTATATGCAAGGTGTTGAATTTTCAGGATAAAATTGAAATGATGAAACTGTTCAAGAAGCTGCATGAACCTCTAATGTTTGGGAATAGTAAAGTTTTACTGTTTCAGGATTTTTCTGTTGAAACTCGACGAAGAGAAGGACAATGGCCCCCCTCTGTACCCAAATTATTGATAAAGGAATCAATGCGCGGATGGTTTATCCGGCCAAAATAATAGTTGAGTACAGGGGAGCTCGCCTAGTCTTTACGGAGGTGGGGGAGGTGAAAGAGTTTCTCAAAGATAAATGAGATCTAGTTCATTCCCTCTCACCTCAGATTACATAAGTATGGTTCGGTACTTCAAAATTTGTTTCGCTTTTGTTTCAGGTACTCTCATACATGTTTTTTATCCCCCCACCCCTTTTCTTTTTCTTTTTCTTTTCTTTTCTTTTTTTTTTTTTTTTGTTGTTTTTTTGTTATGTCCCTCCTGCTTTCCTCCCCCCCTCAGGATTGCTAGGGTTTTTATCGTATTGTAGTACATGGAATTGAAGTTAACGTCGTGGAATGTGGGGGGGATCTCTTCACCCGCTAAACGCAAATTAATTATAAAACTCCTAGCTAAACATAAACCCGACATTTCTTTCCTCCAGGAAACCCACCTAGTAGAACGGGAGGCTAAAAAACTTAAGATTAAATGGGTAGGTGAGGTGGTCTCCACTAACGCTGGAGCTAGGAAATGCGGGGTAGTGTTTCTCATAAATAAGAACCTAGACTATAGGATTTCTCAGACAGAAGTGGACCCAGAAGCCAGATTCATTATTTTGCACATTTTTATAAATAGCATAAAATTTGTTCTCTGTAATATTTATGGCCCTAATAAATTCGATAGGAAATTTTGGGACAAGATTAAGGGTAAATTGTTTCCGTTGGTAAAAGAAAATTTGGTCATTGGAGGTGATTTTAACATGACTTTACACCCGGAATTGGATCGGCTGGTAGGTAGAAATTTTTTAGAGAATAGGAGAAGCGCAAAACTTTTCCAACGATTCTGCCAGAAGTTACAGGTTCATGACATATGGCGCAGGCTGAATCCAGATATTCAGAACTTTACATGCGAATCCAGAGCCCATAGAACGTTTTCACGTATAGATCTATTTTTAGTTGCAGAGTCTCTACCAGCGGTAAAAATGGAAGCTGAGATTGGTGAGATCTTGGTGTCGGACCACGCTATCATTTCTTTAGGTATTTCTTTCCAGGATAGGAGGGATATTTTATCTCCCAGATTTGTCTACCCGAGGTATCTTTATAACGATCCAAGATTTTTGTCCTGGTTATTAGTTAAGTGGAAGGAGTTCTGTGGGTTCAATTCGGGGCACCTGTATAAAATCGAGGTTTTTTGGGAGACGGCCAAGGCTGTTTTAAGGGGTGATATTAAGGGGTATATGGTCACGAGGAACAGGAAAGCTCAGTGTAGGGATATTCAGCTGTCCAATCAAGTTAGAAATGCCTTTGAGAAATACTGCAGGGATCGTTCTAAGGCTAATTGGAACGTTTATATAGATAGCAGAAGAGAAAGAGATGCCTTCCTGCTACAAAAACACCAGCAAGAGGAGACAAAAATTAATATGCGGTTTAGGGGTATTCATGGTAGCTCTGCTAAACACTTAGCCAGATTGGTTAAAGCTAGGAACAAGAAGAATCTTATCCCAGTAATAAAGACAGAAGATGGTTGTACCTCGGATATTGACGAAATTTCCGGAACCTTTTTCCGATTTTATCAGCATTTATATTCTGAAGGGGAATTTAGTCTAGATAATCAGTTGGAATTTTGGTCCTCTATTTCAGTTCCCAAAATCCAAAAAGAGGAATTAGAAGTGCTAAATGCACCAGTTACGGTGGAATAAATAAGTAAAGCTATTGCACGTGCCAAACTCAACAAAGCGGCAGGTCCAGATGGATTTCCGTCTGAGTTTTATAAAAGTCTATCTGATCAGGTTATACCCATCTTAGAGAGATTGTTTAATAATTATTATATATCAGATAACTATTTCTTCTCTCTTCGCCACGGCCAACATCTCCCTGATCTTAAAAAAAGGGAAAAATCCGGAGGATCCAGCCTCCTATAGGCCTATCTCTGTCCTCAATGCGGACTATAAAATCTTAGTTTCCATTATAGCCCAGAGACTAGTGTCATGTTTGGATAGGCTGATCCATGTGGATCAGGTGGGTTTTATGGCAAACCGTAGTTCCTCTAAAAATATAAGAAAACTAACAACCTTAGTGGATTATACCTGGAATATAGAGCAACCGGAAGAGAAGCCGGAATTCAAGGACATAGCGGTCCTTACATTAGATTCGGTCAAAGCGTTTGACTGCATCTCTTGGAGACATCTTTTTGCAACTTTAACGAAATTTGGTTTTGGGGGTAGTTTTTTTAATTTTGTTGCCAAAATATACCAGAATCCGGTGTCTTATTTGCTAGTGAATGGCAGGACTTCCCCCGGGATTCGCTTGCAGAGAGGTACAAGGCAGGGATGTCCTCTCTCGCCTCTCTTGTTTAATATTGTCCTAGAACCACTGGCGATTAGATTGCGAGAGGTCCTGCCCGGGATCCCGTTAGGTGGGCAGAACTTGAAAATTCTCCTCTATGCTGATGATATTTTGCTATTTTTGAATAAAACATCAGTTATCATCCCGAGAATTGTTGACACGATAAAGCTTTTTAGTACATTTGCGGGTTATAAGATTAATATGGGGAAGAGTGACTTGATGTGGCTCGGGCGTCAGCATAGGGAGCGCCCCAATACACTATTTCGTAATGTCAATGCTATTAAATATCTTGGGCTAGAAATTAATAGAAATCCGAAACAGTGGTATCAGGCCAATTTTAGGACACTTTTTCAGAAAATTCAGGAGGATCTTAAGCTCTGGGCGGCTTTTCCTTTATCGCTATCAGCTTCGGCCAATCTAATCAAATCTATCATTTTCCCTAAAATTCTTTACTATCTTCAGAATTTACCTCTTATGATACTCAATAGGGATTTGAAGAACTTATCTTCTTGGTTTTCGAAGTTTCTTTGGAAATCGAAGAAACCCCGAATATCGATTAATAGGCTAACTCAGAAATATATAGAGGCAGGCGTAGCTCTGCCCAGTATTAAATTATACAATTGGGCAGCTCTGATTAAAATAGCATTGGATTGGATTGCTCAGTCCAACTTGGTTACTACATATGAGTTGGAATCGCATATGGTTAAACCATGGTCCTTAGTTGCGCTTTTGCATTGCCCGCTGAAGGCCTTACCGACGAAGGTATCCTCCCTTAGTTCAGTTAGGAATATAGTGGTGATATGGCATAAATTTTGTAAACTGGCTAAAATAGACCCTTCTTTTTCTGACTATTTACCTATTAGAGGGAATCCCCTTTTTCGACCAGGAATAGATCATAAATGTTTTCAGGTTTGGATGGCTGGAGGGCTTGAATATCTGTATCAACTACTCGATAATGATCTACAGATACTCCCGTGGGAGACCATTAGGGAGAAATTCTCTCTACCCAGTTCTAATCGATTTGCATATTTTCAAATTCGCCATTTTCTTTGCGCTCAAAATTGGTATGCGACTAGAAGATGGGAGTGGCCCGAGATCAAGATCTGTATCAGAAAATTTATTGGAGGGGATGCATCAATCTCTCTACTATATGATATTATGCTTTCCAAACAAGGTATAGGGGAGAAGGATAAATTGAGTCAATCCTGGCGATTCTATTTCCCAGCTCTAGATTTTGAGTTAATATCCAAAAGCCTGGCGACAGTGGCCAGATACCCGGTGGTAGAGAGTTGGAAAGAATCTCACTTAAAATTATTAAACAATTCGTATTATTCTCCGGCAACATTAGCTAAATATTACCCTGGTAAATTATTTATATGTGAACACTGTTCGTATGTCTGGGCGGATATCTGTCATATGTTATGGACCTGTCCTAAAATTTTCCAACTATGGCAGAAGGTCCAATATTGGTATAACAGAGTATTCGAAAGTACTATTTCCCTGTCCTTTAAAGATGTAGTGTTACTTTTTACAGAGGAGGGAACTAGCCTTACTCGGCGGGTCGTAAACACTATTGTAATGACGGTGAGATATAATATCTTCAAAAAATGGATGTCAAAGTCTCCCCCCTCTCTCCCCTCAGTGTTGAGGGATATTCAAGCTCATATAATTTTCGAATCCTTTCATTTGCAGCAGGTATCTGAAAAAAGAATTAGAGAATTTTTGGTAGGCTGGGCTCCGGTAATTAAAACCTACACTCCTAGTCTCCAGAAGCAGATCTTATTGCCATTTCTGTCCTCAGTGAGTTTTGCAGAGCTGGTTATACTGCAGGTATTTCCTGAGACGTGGCTTAAGAATGCTCGTGATATAGATTAAGTGGGGTTTATAGATACTTTATAAGATACCAATATATCCTAGTGTATTTGATTTAGTGGGGGGGGGGGCTCCCCTCTCTCTCTTTTTTTTTTTTTTCTCTCTCTTATTGTTTTTTGTGTTATATGGTTATTTTTTTTTCATGGTGTCTTAATTGTTGTTTACATGCTTATAAAATATTAGCCATTATGATGTTAGCTGATGTGGAGTTTTGGATATGGCCAAATTATAGGCCGAAAACTTTGTTTTACTCAGTGTTATAAGTGAATTATCTACATTTCATTTGAGACATTTTTTCATTTGTTGAAATCTTGGCTGTCCTGTGTGACAGTAACCATGTTCAGAATTTGTTAATTTCCTTTGTGTTTTGAATGGCTAAGCTTAAATAAAGATTTAAAAAAAAAAAAAAAATGTTGTTTCAAAATGGTAACTTTTTTTTATCTTACAGACAGCAAGATGTCCCATGAAAGTTAGCCATGAACATGGATCTGTGAATTCAAAAATTGTTGGGAATATGAAATATGCTGTGTTTGTATGACTATATGCCAGGATGTTTGAATGCTGTGATTCTGGGGAGAGCAAATAATTGAACGTGTAATTGTTTATCAATATGATCAATAGAAACATACTGGTGTTTCATATTAAAATAATCAGGATGAATAGTATGACATGGTCCAATACACTTGGAACATGTGACTTGTTGATACTAAAAAATATGGTATATGGAATAAAAATATATAGGAACTGTATTCACTGTTAGCAGTGTTAGGAATAGAAAGTACATTTCTGGCTGTTTGCTGCCTCTTAGGGGATTAGAATGGTATGACTACCAAAAAATTGGTTGTTTAAAACATGTGCAAATCCAAGTAGCCAATCAAATATTTCGACTCCAAGGGCCAATCCATGCTCAGCTCCGTAAGGGTGAATCACAGATCAGCTTCTGAAGGGCCTATCATCCAAATTGCACGATGATTAGAATAAAAAGGGGTGGGACTACATTGAAAAATATAATCCCAAGCAAGAGAGAGAAAAAAACGCTGGCTGCAAAATTTTGGTCTAACATAGCTGCGATCCAGTCTATTATAAAGCAACCTGGGCCTATATTTTTATCCATCTTGCAAAAATTACCTATTTCAATTTATGAGGCGAAATTGGATTTACTGGAGAAAACATTAATTGTTTAATTGGGTGATGTATGACTGTTATTTTTCTTTAATATTTCAGATAAAGGTATTCTAAGACTATAGTCAAATTGCAGTTAGTAATTTTAAAAAGGTACTTTGTATTTTAGCTTACATTCATAATTCTGTGTGATTTAAAACTAATATTTTGTTTGCCAAGTAATTTATAACTGTAACCATATAAATATATTTTAGAATTTACCTTATTGCTGCTAAAGAATTTATTTAATCTCCGATAACTTGGCATAGAAATTGACTGTTGAAGTATATGGTTCTATTGTTTAACTAAGCACTGTTAAAGTTAGTGAACCCTACCCTGGTATCTCATTGGGATATTTAAATGCAACTCTGATTTGAGAGACTATTGTGAATAAGGTAATTTTTATGATTTGCATAGCATATTATAACAGTTTAAATGTGTATAGTTTGATTCATATCTGCTTTTCTATAAATATAATTCAATGTGTCTATAAATTTTAACTAATATAAAGAATTTAGGAATTTACATTAATTTTATTGTTTTGTATATGCATTTTTATTGGGGGTTTATTTTAAAGAATAATTATTAAATATATTGTATTATAACCCGGCCATATACTGACAAAGGACACACTGTACTTTTTATTATACCCTCTAAGTTTCTTGGAGACTCAGTTATAGGCTCTTTCATATTCTATTTCAAGGATCAGATTGTACAAATGTGCCTGTCATGTCCAACCATGCCCAGGATTGATCTGCACTGGCTTGCAGTCCTGTGGCTTTCCTTATCAGACTTACTGTTACACTTGCTAGCTCAATGACTCTGCCTACCTGCCAGCTGTAGGTGGTTTGGTAATCATTCTTAGACTATTTAACCCCTTAGTGACCACAGCACTTTTCAATTTTCTTACCGTTTGGGACCAGGGCTATTTTTACATTTCTGCGGTGTTTGTGTTAAGCTGTAATTTTCCTATTAGTCATTGACTGTACCTGCACATATTATATACCATTTGTCTCGCCATTAAATGGACTTTCTAAAAATACCATTATTTTCATCATATCTTATAATTTACTATAATAACATTATAAAATATGAGGAAAAAATGGAAAAAAGCACACTTTTTCAAACTTTTCCCCCCAAAATCTGTTACACATATACAGTCACCAAAAACACCCATGATAAATAGTTTCTAAATTTTGTCCTGAGTTTAGAAATACCCAATGTTTACATGTTGTTTGCTTTTTTTGGAAGTTATAGGGCAATAAATACAAGTAGCACTTTGCTATTTCCAAAGCATTTTTCAAAATTAGCGATAGTTACATTGTAACACTGATATCTGTCAGGAATCCCTGAATATCCCTTCACATGTATATAATTTGTTTTAGTAGACAGCCCAAAGTATTGATCTAGGTCCATGTTGGTATATTTCATGCCACCATTTCACCGCAAAATGCGATCAAATAAAAAAATCATTCACTTTTTCACAAACTTTAGGTTTCTCACTGAAATTATTCACAAACAGCTTGTGCAATTATGGCATAAATGGTTGTAAATGCTTCTCTGGGATCCCCTTTGTTCAGAAATAGCAGACATATATGAATTTGGCATTGCTTTTTGGTAATTAGAAGGCCGCAAATTGCTGCTGTGCACAACACTTGTATTATGCCCAGCAGTGAAGGGGTTAATCAGGTAGCTTACAGGGAGCTTGTAGGGTTAATTTTAGCTTTAATGTAGACATCAGCCTTCCACCTGACACATCCCACCCTATCCCTCCCTGACTCCTCTCAAACAGCTCTCTCCCCCCCACCCCACAATTGTCATCCCCATCTTAAGTACTGGCCCCCAACCTCCCTGAACCCCCCAAACAGCTCTCTAACACACACCCCTCTACCTACTTGCCGCCATCTTGGGTACTGGCAGCTGTCTGCCAGTATCCACTTTGTAACACATTTTGGCCGGTTTTATTTTATCTTTAAAACACCCTTTTACGTAGTGTAGCTGCCCCCCTCTCAATACCCTAACCCTTCCCCCTCCCAGATTAATTTTCCAACCCTGATCCATTTCCCAACTCTGATCCCCCCTCTCTAAAATTCCCAGCACTCACTAAAATTACATGCCGGGGCAGGAGCTGTCCCACCCGCTCCCGTCCCCTCCCACCACTCCCACGCCTCCTTCCCTCCCCTCAAATGCCCCATCCCACCTCCTCCAGCGATGGGCCACTCACCCTCCTCCCTGCTATGGCTACTACCCAGCTACGATCGGCACCATCGCTGGTCGATGCAGAGAGGGCCACAGAGTGGCTATCTCTGCATCGGATGGTTAGTAAAGGGTATTGCATGATGCCTCAACATCGAGGCCAGTGTTCCCTCTAAGGACAGTTTTGTGTGCAGCCCAGCAGTGAAACAGTTAACAAGAGAACCATACCTTTCCATCTGCATTGTGCAGTGCTTGCTAATTGCAGGGTGTGGTTACCTAATTAACTGTTTCACTGCTGGGCCGCACACAAAACTGGCCTTAGAGGGAACACTGATCGAGGCATTGCTGCAATACCCTGAAAGCAGCTGAAAGCGATCACGATTGCTTCCAGAGATTAAAACCCCAGAGGACCTGTCATTTTTTATAGGACGTGCCTGACACATCCTCGGACACCAAGGGGTTAAAGGGACATGAAACCCTAATTTTTTCTTTCATGATTTAGAAAGAGTATGCAATTTTAACAACTTTCTAATTTACTTCTATTAACTAATTTGCGTCATTCTCTTGATATTCTTTGCTGAAAAGCACATCTAGATAGGTTCAGTAGCTGTTGATTGGTGGCTGCACATAGATGCCTCATGTGATTGGCTCACCCATGTGCATTTCTATTTCTTTAACAAAGGATATCTAAAAAATGAAGCAAATTAGACATTGGAAGTAAATTGGAATGTTGTTTAAAATTGTATTGTCTATCTGAATCATGAAAGAAAAAAATTTGGTTTAGTGTCCCTTTAAATCTGCTTGTCCACACACTCCCAGCCCTAACATTGAATCAATCTCTTTGTTTGTGCCTGATTGTCAGAATCCTTCTGTTTGCATCTGATTCACTATTATTTTTATTATTATTATTATTATCATTATTAATATTAATGCCATCATTTATTTAAAAAACAGCAATATGACACATGGTATTGGATAAAATTCTAAATTACATTAATTTAAAGTTACTATTAGCTATAACCCTTATTTAAATGAGGTAATCAAAGGGATTGATGGTGTTGTGTGCTTAAATACTAAAGATCACTCACATTTCTCTTTGTTAGTGATTCTGCTGCATAGAATAAGATATGACTAGAGAAACTGAAGACATATTTTAGTGGATGTATAGTGAAAAGGAGTGGAGCAGCTGAATATTCCAAGCAGTAGGTATTAAGGGAGATTACTACAAAGCTGTAATTACATTATTTGTATGAGAAGATAAATGCTGCACATAGTGTAGTAAGTAGATTGATGTCATTCAAGGCTGCTCCTGAAATGTATACAAATTACTCAAAGGACTTTGGTTGCATGATTGTTTAATATAGCAAAATATATTTTACAGTTGAAACAGAGTTCCTAACTAGTGATGTCGCGAACAGTTCTGCCGCGAATAGTTTGCAGCGAATATAGCATGTTCGCGTTCGCAGCGGACGGCGAACATATGCGATGTTCGATCCGCCCCCTATTCGTCATCATTGAGTAAACTTTGACCCTGTACCTCACAGTCACAAGACACATTCCAGCCAATCAGCAGCAGACACTCCCTCCCAGACCCTCCCACCTCCTGGACAGCATCCGTTTTAGATTCATTCGGAAGCTGCATTCTTAGTGAGAGGAGGGACAGTGTAGCTGCTGCTGATTTAATAGGGAAATTGATAGCTAGGCTAGTGTATTCAGTGTCCACTACAGTCCTGAAGGACTCATCTGATCTCTGCTGTAAGGACAGCACCCCAAAAAGCCCTTTTTAGGGCTAGAACATCAGTCTGCTTTTTTTTTTTTTCCCCTGTGTAATCTAATTGCAGTTGCCTGCCTGCCAACGTGTGTGTCAGACTCACACGGTATACTGTGCCCACTTGCCCAGTGCCACCACTCATATCTGGTGTAACAGTAGTGTACATTTAAAAAAAAAAAAAAACTTTTTTTAATTTGAAATAATAGCAGTCATTTTCCTTCACACGTGTGCATTTGAGGTCCTACCAGGGCACAGTGTGACACCAGTGCAAGTCACATCTGCTAAAACAGTAGTGTACATTTAAAAAAAAACAACAACCTTTTTTTAATTTGAAATAATAGCAGTCAGTTTCCTTCACACGTGTGCGTTTCAGGTCCTGCCAGGGCACAGTGTGACACCAGTGCAAGTCATATCTGCTAAAACAGTAGTGCACATACATTTAAAAAAAAAAACAACCTTTTTTTATTGTGAAATAATAGCAGTCAGTTTCCCTCACATGTGTGCGTTCCAGGTCCTGCCAGGACACAGTGTCACACCAGTGCAAGTCATATCTGCTAAAACAGTAGTGTACATTTAAAAAAAAAAAAAACTTTTTTATTGTGAAATAATAGCAGTCAGTTTCCTTCACACGTGTGCGTTTCAGGTCCTGCAAGGGCACAGTGTCACACCAGTGCAAGTCATATCTACTAAAACAGTAGTGTACATACATTTAAAAAAAAAAAACTTTTTTATTGTGAAATAATAGCAGTCAGTTTCCTTCACACGTGTGCGTTTCAGGTCCTGCAAGGGCACAGTGTCACACCAGTGCAAGTCATATCTACTAAAACAGTAGTGTACATACATTTAAAAAAAAAACAACTTTTTTTACTGTGAAATAATAGCAGTCAGTTTCCCTCACACGTATGCGTTCCAGGTCCTGCCAGGGCACAGTGTTACACCAGTGCAAGTCATATCTGCTAAAACAGTAGTGTACATTTAAAAAAAAAAAAACCCTTACACTACCTAATCAATACAACATCATACCTGATGTTTTAAAGCACGTTATTCCAAACAATTTGGGAATGTTAGGTGATTTATGCCCTATATGGATTAAAACCAGACTCTGCATCAACTGTGTAATTTTCCATGGGAGTTTGCCATGGATCCCCCTCCAGCATACCACAGTCCATGTGTTAGTCCCCTTGAAACAACGTTTCCATCACTTTTGTGTCCAGAAAGAGTCCCTGTGGGTTTTAAAATTTGCCTGCCTATTGAAGTCTATGGCGGTTCGCCCGGTTCGCAAACTTTTGCGGAAGTTCGCGTTCGCCGTGCGCGAACACAAAATTCCTAACCTGTGCATTAAAGTGGAATGAACTATTTAAGTTCTACACAATACAATTTAACACTGCTGAGAAATCTCTCTAAAAAGTGTGAAAAACATTGGTCCATATAAATTACAAAAAACATCATCATCCATATAATATACAGGTACAAATCCCCAAATCCGGAATTCCAAAATGCAAACTTATTCTCAAATCCCAACTTTTTATTTAAAGGGATCCTAAACCCAAATTTTGTATTTCATGATTCAGACAGAGTGTGCAATTTAAAGAAACTTTCTAATTTACTCCTATTATAATTTTTTCTTTGTTGTTTTGCTATTGTTATTTGAAAAATCTGAAATGTAATGTTAGGAGCCAGCACATTTTTGGTTCAGAACCTGAGTAGTGCTTGCTGATTGGTTTTAATTTAAGCACCAATCAGCAAGCACTACCCAGGTCCTGAACCAAAAATGGGCTGGGTCATAAGCTTAAATTCCTGCTTTTTCAAATAAAGATAGCAAGACAATGAAGAAAATTTGATAATAGGAGTAAATTAGAAAGTTGTTTAAAATTGCAGGCTCTATCTGAATCATGAAAGAAAAAATGTGGGTTTAGTATCTCTTTAATATATTTTTAAAAATAAAATTATGAAAAATTACTATTTTTACCTGTCTGTAAGCCACAATCCTCTCTGCTTGTGTCTTTTTTTTTTTTTTTTTTTGTGTTCTAAAATGCAAATAATAGTCTAAATATATTTAAAACAAGAAATATCACCTTTCTGATTACTATACTATTCTATCTCTCTGATGGTGCTATGCATACAAAAGTATTAAAAATGATATAAAACTACCTTTAGGTTGCCTGTATAAGATGTATTATGACGTAAATATTGCCTAAAAGACATAAGAGTTTGTTGTTTGCACTTGGTTCCATTCCATTCCCAAACTATCTCATTTTTACAAAGGCAAATGTTCCAAAATCTAATCAATTACAAAATCCAAACGTTTTCTGGTCCCAAGCAGTCTGGATAAAGGGTTTTATTCCTGTAAATACTTGGTTAAAACAATGTATACTTAATCATTACAAAAGTCATTAATTATGATAAATCCATCGTCAACCAATAATGATTAAAATGTCACATTTCATTATTACAAAAATTATAAAGATGCCTTCAAAAATACCTTCAGTCTGTATCTCTCATATGTAATAAAACATCTGTCAGAATGTTGCCTTGCGATGTGATAACCAAAAGATATAAAATAATATAATGGGAAAAAATAAAAATTATGGACAATAGTAATAACAATTTATATGGCAGAATGTCTGGTCAGAAATGACTGAGGTTTTTCGCCTCAAATCTTCAGGGCACACCAACTGGACAGATTTTTATAATATCTGAACTAGAGCACAAGTGAAATAATAAAATGATCAGTAACCATGGTTATGAGCCTGCTCTCAACCCATCAGCTGATATTACACCTGTGTTTTAGTTTAAATATTGCGCACTAAACATTGCTTATATTACAAGCGTGAGCACTACACATAACAGCACTAAAAAACGGTTAGTGTGACAAGAGTTGAAGTAATATACAATATATATCTAACCCTATATACTATATTCATATAGATATATAGTTATATATGTATTTGTAATATACGTGAGCAAAAGCAAAAAGAGGGTTTTGCAGCGCACGCTATAGAAATCTATGGGGGGAAAGGAGATAGCACCAGATGAGAGTACGCTTGAGTCTTTCACTCACACTCTAACATTTTACTTTTAAGTTCTAATACAAGCGCAAGAATAGTAGCATATTGATTTAACTCGAGCGCTCCACTTGTAATCTGAGCCTAAATGTTTAATTTCATTACTTAAAGTAAGATAGGGATATTGTTTCTAAAATCCTATCCTAATTATTAGCAAAGGAGCTCTCATTGAAAGTGGCACATGAGGAAAGGACGTGGCTTTGAAATGTCTTGTGTGTAGTCTGGCAATATAAGACATTTCCTAATGCTAAATGTTTGCTGTCATAGGTAAAGCATTTTGTTTGTTATTTCATTTTATTGAATATCAGTTGTATATTGTATGTTTAGAATTGTAGTTCAGTTGAGTTTAGCATTGGGCCGTCCGTCAACATAAATCTCTGGCTGCATATATAACATAATTGCATGGCAGTGCAGCTACAGTTTGTCAGACTGCTCATGGTTAAACCTTGTTTTATAGGTGTCAAATATAAAAGAGACTAATAAGCGCAGAGTGTAATCACTAAACTCCTGAGTCACCTAAGGGTCCCTCTCAAAGGTGTAGAAAATCAGCATAAATAGTTAAATTGACCAGGAGCGCTAAAAAAGCTAAAAGCGATAGCCTAATAGTAATAAAGTGCCAAGTGTAAGTGCAAAAGATTATGTGCAAAAATTATTATATAAAATTACAAAAATAATTCTCTAAAATAGTGCAGATTGAGGACAACGCCTATAAGAGTGACGTCACTCCGCCACGGCGGTAATTCCAAACCGACGGACTGATCTGACTGAACTGCTGGGTGTAAGCTAAAAGGATTTCCCATCAAAAAAGAAAAATATCTATTAAGAGAAGTGACTTTTGCACTAAAACTGAAAGCTTTTTCGAATGACTATACGCATTTAGATATTTTGTGTGGCGGCAACCTGATTTTATACGGAGACGTCTGTTTTTTATATTCCGTTTTTATTGCATATAATGTTTGCATATTTGGCCATGTATTAATAAATTTTCATGTATATTCTACACTTGCACTATTTTAGAGAATTATTTTTGTAATTACCGTTTTGGTTTCTATACACATTTTGGTCAGAGGACCATTTCTACACTCTTGCACTTTAAGAAAGTATTTTTAGATGCATCAGTATTTTATATAGGCATATATTAAGATATATATACATGTTTGGATCATCTTCTACACTTGTGCACTTTATGAAAGTCTTTTTCAGACGTATCAGGATTATTTATATATCACTAGGCATATATTAAGATATATATACCTGGTTGAACACATTTTTTACATTTTTGAATTTTTGCACTTTATATAATAATTTTTGCACATAATCTTTTGCACTTACACTTGGCACTTTATTACTATTAGGCTATCGCTTTTAGCTTTTTTAGCGCTCCTGGTCAATTTAACTATTTATGTTGTTTTATAGGTGCTTTAAACTTTTGATGATGTGACCAAATTTTGTCGGCATCCACAGGGACTGGAAATGTTTGGCATCCTAAATGGATTTGTAGGAATAAATGTAGTACGTTTGGTTTATATGTTTTGGAAAGAAAGACAAGATTGATGAAGATAAAATCTACCAATCAACCTTTTTTTTTAATAAAAGCTTTAAAAAGGTCAATAAACACATCTTGCTTTTTTTGAGTAATGTTGTTCATTCTACTCTCCATTGAGGGGTCTGAAAGCAAATTCTGTTACCTGTAGCTGCTAAAAATCAAATAGCTGCTTTAGACTATTTACAGCATTTTGAAAGGTTACAGATTTTGATTTTTGCCTTTTTAGGGAGATTGGGGCAAGCTCAATTACACAAATGCAAGATGTGTTTAAAGGGATAAGAAACAGAAACATTTATTTTTTGCAGCAATTAAAAAATTATACAATTAATATAAATCCCCAAATACTTAATATTATAAGTTATTTACCATTTTTGTGTATTTTGTATATTAACCTTTTAACGCTGTTAGGACGTTGTATTCCATCAGAATTTTGCTGGGCTTTAGCGCCAAAGGACGGAATACAACGTCCTAACTGCTTGGCTTTCCTGAAGCCACTGGTGCTTCCCTGATGGAATTGCGGTCTGGAGGTCATGCCTAGCATCATAGGGACGCCCCCTGACATGATCCCATCATTTAAATCTCGTGATCACATGCACGATCGCGAGATTTCAATTTTTTTTTACATAGGAACAATTATTCCGATGTAGACACGTTAACCTTGGCATGAAAGGGTTAAAAGGGATTTGTTTCCAAACCCACCACAATGGGCTACCTTGGTAGGGACTTGGTTAGGGACACGATGTAGCGCATGTGCAGTCGTAGCCTGTGGTGTACTCATCTGCATCACACACAGAGCAACAGCACCCACAAAGGATCAAAATAGTGGCATCATTAGTCATTACCAGTGACTTGAAGCAGAACTGCAGCAGCATTAATACAATATATAAACAAATAATCACCCCTGGAGTAACGAGCAATGAATTGAAAATATATATTACAAAATTAAGTAATATAAATATGTTTTTCCTCCTTTGTTAAATGAAAGTGTAATGATTAAATTTGCAAACCATCCTTTATATCCCCCTATGGGCTAGATTACAAGTGTCACGCAAATTATTGCACTCATATTACAAGTTCAGCGCAATCGCGATTTACGCTAGAATGATTACCGCAACTTCAGAGCAGTAGTTAACTGTTTGGTGAAATTAAAATGTGTCACAAAACACATAAAAAATATATTACAAAGTACAGTTACACTCATAATAACACTTTTTAATAAAAAATTATTCATAAAAAAATATTGCATTAAAAAGTTATAAGGGCTCAAAGATATGAGATCTCATGTGTTAGGGAAAAAAAGCAGGCAAAGGACTTTAACATAGAGATGCATACATACACGTCTAAATATGTATTTGTATGTATGTATGTATATACAGTATATATATATATATATATATATATATATATATATATATATATATATATATATACAGGGCCGGATTGGGCAGCCGGGATACCGGGAAAAATCCCGGTGGGCCGCCGGCTGGCAGCTCAGCTGGGCTGGGCTCAGCCTCAGACTGGCTGCTGCTGTCTGTATGATGCATTTATTATATATTATTTTATTATTGCTAGCCTTGCGATAATAATTGCGCCCGTAATCTTTTCTAATAGTTACACTTGACTTACACTTCCCACTGTCCTCACTGTCTGTGATTGGCTGCACTGTCTAGTAATAACCCCCTCCGCCTCCAGCTCCGCGCAAGTTAACCTTACCGCAACTACTTCTACTTAGCCAATAGCTCAGACACTAGACAGTGACTGAGTCTGTGTCTGTTTGTTGTCGCTATCAGTCACAGGCTCAGTCTGTCACAGTGTGTGTCACTGACTGGAGTCAGCGGAGCGGGCCGGGCCAGGGAGGAATGATTATGCAGGCCGGGTGGGCCAGGCAGCGGCTTACGTCACACACTGAGTTGAATGACTCCTCTGTCTTCCGTTCTTCTAACGCACACCACCACCACGTGACATGATAGTGGAGGGAGCCTGGGAGCGGCTGCGTCAGAGAGCCAAGCCATTAAGTAAGTTAAAATTGCTTTTGGTTTTATTGCAATTGCCAGTATGTTGCCAAGTAAGTAGCCAATGACAAGGTGCTGAATGCAGGTGGCTCTCTGGCCAGTGATATACAAATGTTTAATGTTTTGTGCAATGTGCATGCGTTTACTGCAGGAGAGATGACCGGTGTGCACAATACATGTACACTGACAAATGTTGCATATTAGTAAGTGATTAACAGAACTATGTGCAGTGGTAATGTTGATGTTGACTAATTTACCTTTTACAAATGCAAAAGCTTATTAAGGGACTCAGAGTGAAAATGAATGAGATATTCTGGCTAATAAAATGTCCCTTGGTGTGCCCCTGAAAACATGCAGTAGACACCTTATAGTGTTTAGACCTGGTTGACTTTTCCCAGTGCAGAACTTCATGTCCCAACCTTGTGCTGTGCTATTTAAACACATTTGACATCTTTCTTTTGAAAAACAAACCTATTGTTGGTCTTTAGCAATTAGCTTGATTTATACTGTTAAATGTTTCATGTATCTGGCTGCCCAGTGTTTGTGGTGCTGTTGACATATATTTGAATGCTGTAATTTATTCTTCTTCACATTCTCAAAATTCCTTTTGTTATTTTTAGTTCTTTTGTTGATGGAGCCTTGATATTACTATTCTGCATGTTCTGCTACCTATTTCTTGTATTATTACCTGTATTACCACCTGTTATCACAAACACTTTTTAGGTCAGCTAACATGAGTAATTGCTCTGCATTCTAATATATAGTAAAATGGGGTTTAGTTATTAGACACAGAAAGACAGACAGGCAGATGTACTGAATAAAGCATGGTCCTCATACTGCAGACTTATGCAGAGAGTTCTATAAATGGGAGAAGATATGCAAATGATGAACCTGTCCCTGAGTAAATAATTTTTTTTAGAGAATGTCTCACTGAAAAGCATGCTTGATATTTGTATCCATAAATAATGGTTGTATTATTTTTTTGTGTTGGATTTTAAAAACCTTGACTTCTGGAAATGTTTGAACTCCGCTTACCCCTGTATATTTTAGGCTGGTCTTACTTAATTGCAAATTGAGTTTGATGTGATAGGGAAAACAAACTGTATATATGGTGTGTGTATGTATATATATATATATATATATATATATATATATATATATATATATACACAGTATATCGATGGAATATAGGGCTGGTCTTTAATTTTTTCCAGGGCTGCTTTTTATTCCCAGTCCGGCCCTGTATATATATATATATATATATATATATATATATATATATATATATATATATGTATGTATGTCCCTATATGTGTACATATGTATTTGTATGTATGTATGTATATACAATATATATATATATATATATATGTGTGTGTGTGTGTCCCTATATGTGTACATATGTATTTATATGTGTACATATGTATTTATATGTGTATATATTGAGGCGGGGGGGTGATAGGGATACACTCCTCCTACAGATCGAGGCCAAATGGATTTTCGGCTGAATACCTTGCAACCTCATGGACTCAACACCATGTTTGATTGGCACTGTTTTCTTTAAGGACTTTGCTATTCCCTGTTTATGTGGCAAACCGAGTGAGCCTCACATTTAGTATCAGTTTATCTGACTATGAGAGTCCACGACACTAGAGATATCTTACTTGGGGAGTCCACGTTCCATTTAATCTTTTTTTTTTTTTATCTTTTAATTTTTATCTCTTAATTTTCTATCTGTTTCTTTCTATGGGGTCTCTGCTCTACTTGGGTCTTCTTGCTTCTACTTTAATTTTGGTTATCTGTAGTCTTCTTATTTTTCTATTCTTATCCTGATTGACTCTTATCTTTACTTCATTTGTCCTTTTTCTTTTTTTCCCTCTTTTTCCCTCTTTTTTCCTTCTCTTTTTTTCTTTTTTCTGTTCTCTATTTCTCTCTTTCTTTTCTTTTCTTCCTTTTTTCATAGCCTATACTATTCTTGTTAGCACCAGGTGTTAATCCCGTGTAGCAGTGGGTTAACCATTCAGTGGCTGTAGATCCAGCCATGGCAATAGATATGATATATTTTGTCTGGTAATTGTTAGGTGGTTTAACAGTAAGGTGAAGTTTCAACTATTACAACCTGTCATCGTCGTCTCTATGGTGATATATACAAGTCACTCTATTGGTTGGTAACCCCCATGTGACTGTGCGATTTTGGATAAGATAGAAAGCGATACAATATGTATTCTTGTTAGTGCTGTATAGTAACTTAAACAGATATCGTATGTCCCCATTACTACCATTGATTATTAATCATTGCCCTTTATGATTTTCTCTGCCATAGATTGCGATCGTGGTTATCCGTTACCCTGGCAACAGACCACAAATCTGGTGATTGGTGCATCGCCCCCCACGTGAGCGGCTGGTGCAGTTCCGGGTTTCTTTCCCGTCCCAGCGTTGTGTACAGGTGCTGTGATGCGGATTACTACGATCGGTTGGTCCCTTTTGTTTGCTATTTTGGCATCTGTCCCTGTCAGCCTAATTTTATACACGCTCGGTGTGATAACCTGTTGGCAGTAAGTAGTACTCTTTTTAAGTGCATTTGAGGCATGTTTCTTTTTAGCTGTGACATGTATGCTCCACATCAGGGTCCAGTACTACCTAAAGTTTTTTATTCTTACTTCATTGTTAAGTTTTGCACTGTCACTAGTGATTTAAGAGCCATGACGGCTCACAGTACACTCTAAATATGTTATTAACACTATGGTGTTTATTTTGTGACTCAGAGGTCACCATGACAACCAGGTTTGGCGGTTTTTTGTGCTAATTGGTGGGAGGGTTTGTTTGTTTGTATGTATAAATGCACTGTTGTTTGATGCAATCACTGTCTGAGGAAGGGGACACACTGTCCTTGGAACGTCACTAATTATTTTTGCTATATAAAAAGATTTTGATAAAAGTCCAGTGAGTGCAAGTTCTTTTTTGTTCCTGTATACCTAATTCCACTAGCACCCTGGCAGTTGCAAATAAGTGAGAGTGCACATCTCTGCTAACAAATATATATATATATATATATATATATATATATGTATGTCCCTATATGTGTACATATGTATTTGTATGTATGTATATACAATATATATATATATATATATATGTGTGTGTGTGTGTGTGTCACTATATGTGTACATATGTATTTATATGTGTATATATGTATTTACATATATAGAAAAATATAAAAGTGCATTGGAGCCCTTTGCAGTTAGGTAGATGAAAACATGTAAAAGCATATTTACGCAATATACATATGTATGCGATTGGGCATCCTTACTTACGGGATATCGCCTCCTGGTGAGCAGGAGGAGGCAAAGAGCACCACAGCAGAGCTGGATATATAGCTCCTCCCTTCCCCCCCACTTCAGTCATTCGACCGAAGTTAGGAAGAGAAAGGAAAAGCCAAGGTGCAGAGGTGACTGAAGTTTAACAAAAATAAAGACCTGTCTTAGAAAATAACAGGGTGGGCCGTGGACTCGTAACTATAAATTTCCTTTTCTTTTACAAGATATGACGAGTCCACGGATTTCATCCTTACTTATGGGATACAATACCAAAGCTATAGGACACGGATGAAAGGGAGGGACAAGACAGGAACCTAAATGGAAGGCACCACTGCTTGAAGAACCTTTCTCCCAAAAACAACCTCGGATGAGGCAAGAGTATCAAATTGTAAAATTTGGAAAAAGTGTAAAGAGATGACCAAGTTGCAGCCTTGCAAATCTGTTCAACAGAAGCATCATTTTTAAATGCCCATGAGGAAGCCACAGCCCTAGTGGAATGAGCCGTAAATCTTTCAGGAGGCTGCTGTCCAGCAGTCTCATATGCAAAACGGATGATACTCTTCAGCCAAACAGAAAGGGAGGTAGCTGTAGCTTTCTGGCCCCTAAGTTTTCCGGAAAAAAACAACAAATAAAAAAGATGATTGAAGAAATTCTTTAGTCACCTGCAAGTAAAACTTCAGGGCACGGACCATGTCCAAGTTATGTAACAGATGCTCCTTCTTGGAGAAAATACAAAATACTAGAAATCCTAATCTTACTCCATGAGTAATCCTTGGATTTGCACCAATAAAGATATTTACGCCATATCTTATGGGAAATCTTTCCAGTAACAGGCTTACATGTCTGAATCAAGGTATCAATGCCCGAATCAGAGAACCCTCGCTTAGATAAAATCAAGCGTTCAATCTCCAAGCAGTCAGCTGCAGAGAAATTAGATTCAGATGATGGAAGGGTCCCTGAATGAGAAGGTCCAGCCTCAATGGAAGCTTCCACGGTGGCAGAGAGGACATGTCCACCAGATCTGCATATCAAGTCCTGCGAGGCCACGCAGGAGCGATCAGGATCACCGAAGACCTCTCCTGTTTGACTCGAGCAATCACACGAGGAAGGAGAGCAAATGGTGGAAACAAATAAGCTAGGTTGAATGACCAAAGCACTGCCAAGGCATCTATTAGTTCGGCCTGAGGATCCCGTATCTCGGGAGCTTGGCATTCTGACGAGATGCCATAAGATCCAGCTCCGGCCTGCCCAATCTGAGAATCAGGTTGGCAAAGACCTCCAGATGGAGTTCCCATCCCCCCAGATGAAACGTCTGTCTGCTCAAAAAATCTGCTTCCCAGTTGTCCACTCCTGGGATGTAGATTGCTGACAGATAACAAGAGTGAGCTTCCGCCCATGAAATTATTTTGGATACTTCTGTCATCGCTAAGGAACTCCTTGTTTCTCCCTGATGATTGATGTAAGCCACAGTCGTGATGTTATCCGACTGACATCGGATGAACTTGGCCAAAGCCAACTGAGGCCATGCCTGAAGCGCATTGAATATTCCAGAATATTGATGGGAAGTAGAGACTCCGACCGAGTCCACACACCCTGGGCCTTCAGGGAATTCCAAACTGCACCCCATCCTAGACGGCTGGCATCCGTTGTCACTATCACCCATGAGGGTCTGCGGAAGCACGTCCCTTGGGACAAATGAGCCGACGACAACCACCAAAGAAGAGAGTACCTTGTCTCCTGATCCAGATCTATTTGAGGAGACAATTTTGCATAATCGCCATTCCATTGTCTTAGCATGCTCAGTTGTAGAGGTCTGAGATGAAAACGAGTAAACAGAATGATGTCCATCGTAGCCACCATCAATCCAATTACTTCCATGCACTGAGCCACTGATGACCGAGGGTTGGACTGAAGGGATCGGCATGTATTCAGAATCTTTAACTTTCTGAAATCCGTCAAAAAGATTTTCATAGATAGAGAGCCTATTAGAGTTCCCAGGAAAGGAACCCTTGTTTGTGGAATTAGTGAACTATTTTCTAGATTCTCAGTATGAGACTTTGTAAGTTGATAAGAAGACACCTGCATTAAAGTATCATCAAGATAAGGCACCACTGCAATGCCTCGCGGCCTGAGAACCGCCAGCAGAGACCCTAGAACCTTTGTGAAGATTCTGGGTGCCGTGGTCAGCCCAAAAGAAAGGGCCACAAACTGAAAATGTTTGTCCAGAAAGGCAAACCTCAGGAACTTGTGATGATCTCTGTGGATAGGAATATGGAGATATGCATCCTTTAAGTCCACGGTAGTCATAAATTGACCCTTCTGGATCAATGGAAGAATTGTCCGAATAGTCTCCATCTTGAAGGATCGAACTCTGAGAAATTTGTTTAGACTCTTGAGATCTAAAATGGGTCGGAACGTTCCCTCTTTTTTGGGGACCACAAAAAGGTTTGAGTAAAACCCATGCCCCTATTCCTGTATTGGAACGGGACAAATTACTCCCATAGTGGAGAAGTCTTTTAAACAGCATAAGAACGCCTCTCTTTTTATCTGGTCTACAGACAATCTTGAAAGAAGAAACCTTCCCCTTGGGAAGGAATTTTTGAACTCCAACTGATACCCTTGAGACACAATTTCTAGTGTCCAAGGATCCTGAACATCTCTTATCCAAGCTTGGACAAAGAGAGAAAGTCTGCCCCCTACTAGATCCGGTCCCAGATCAGGGGCTGCCCCTTCATGCTGTCTTGATAGAAGCAGCGGGCTTCTTGGGTTGTTTACCCTTGATTCAAGCCTGGTTGGGTCTCCAAGTGGGCTTGGCTGGAATATATAGAAGAAATTTGTGGCCCTTTGTAAACAGACCCCTTAACAGCAATTGTCAAAGGACAAAAATAAATTTGAACATATGAAATTTAGGAAAAAAGAGGGCGCCACATAGCGTGATACTGTTTTCACAGGCTCAGAGAGACAAGGTGTTCTAAAGGCTTACCGATAAGCTTTGCACCGTTCTGTGACCGGTGCTATCAGGCAGACTAACACTCTCAGTGGTTAGCACACTGGGTGGCCTCAGGTGTAATGCAGGCAGGTGGATCTCAGCGTTACTTGATTGGAGTAACTCCGCGGCTATGCAGCACGTATACTGCAAATTCCAGTGGGTATAAGATTATACACCCCTCCAGGTTAGATAAAAGAGCATGAGACAACTTCCGTGTAGTCAAGTTAAAAATCTTTAATCCATAAACAATTTGCTACGCGTTTCTAGACCAATGGTCTTTTCCTCAGGCATAAAAACAAATGGATATAATTACAAACAAATTGCAACCTTAAATACAAATAAATTGAATTAAAAACGGAAGTTGTCATAGTTTTGAAAAGAGACCAATCCTGACATAGTATACCTTTTTGAATTTGATCAGCATTAATTATAAATTCACTGTTGTAGTGAGTGTAAGTCCTAATATCACTAAGGTATTTTTGGGCTGATTGAAATCAGGGATAACTTTTAAAAAGAACAATGCTGGATATGCAATGATGGATCTATTCTATGTGGAAACTGTGAAAATGAAAAGTAAAAATGATGAATAATGTAGACTACAATTGCCCCTGAAAAGTTATGATAATGTAGAAATTATGGAACGTTTGTAATAAAAATGTATATATGCAGCGTATATTCTAAAGAAACATGTAATATTTATTAAATCTGTTTGTGGGTGCAAAAAATTGGGAATATAGTGTAAATTTAAAGGGTATGTCATTAAAATACCAATTGGAATGCGATTTTGTGCAAGAATTGGCTGATCATCAAATTCTAGACCTCACAGCTCAGAAAACAAATAAACTAAAGTTTTTAATATTTTTAATACTAAGGCTCTAATAAGACCATCAGATTACTTGTGATTTCTAGATGTTGAGAACGAAGTTCATTGTTTGATTTGTGGGATGAGTGTGGAGAAGTGATGTTGAAATGCATGTTCCTAAAACCAGGTGTCTTCTTATGTGTGATATATTTAATTATTTTGACAAATAGACTAAAAAGTCGAATAGATACAATTGGATTACTTTAACATGTGATTACTTAATAGTGTGTGTTTGATGTTTCCTTATGAGTGCAAACTGTCTAGAAAGGTGTAATGCAAATGAAACCAATAAAAAAAAATATTTTCCAATGTAAATAAATTCTTCAGTGAATTTTAATTATTTTTTGTGAGCAAATAAATAGGATTGTTATTTGAAAATCTTTTCTGATTTGTTGGGCATAATGTATCATATAAATATAAGTTCAATTTGGATACGATGGCCCATAATATGAATATTGTTTAAATTACCAGGTTAGACCCACAATCAGGTAGGCACCCAAAGAGTGTTGGTGTGCTCATGCCTTGTTGTGAATAAAATGTACATGTTTGTCATTTAGTAACTCTATGCTTTAGTGTGTTTGTTCAGTTATAAAAGATAAAAATAACAAGCAAACAGCTGAAATTAATTTAATGTAATGCACTCAGAACAGGACGGTACTGTCTCTTTAATTCTGAAAGAAAACTGATCCTTGTGAAAGTTTGTACCATCCCATACCAAGGATGATTGAAAACAAACAAAAACAGCCACAATTTTTATAACAAAAATCCCTTTCTTGTCTTTTCTATTTTTTTTTTATTTTTTTTTTACTTTAAAAAAGGAACCTCTTATCTCTGTCGAGTAAAGACAAACCAGTAACAACATAGATAATGTTACAACAAGACATTGTTATGTATATGAAAAACCAAGGTTTTGCAAGGAACTGCAGAGCCCTGCCTGTGGTTCATAAATTAAATTGGGCAACACATGTAAAACATTGTGGCATGGATTGTGCAATAAAATCTACACATAATAACATGTTACTGTCCTGCATTTGCTCCGTCCAAAGACACCAAATAGAAAAGGACAAATAAACAGTTGAAATTCATCTTACTATATCTTTAAAACATTAAAGGAAAACTAATTTAGTGCAAGCAAATATCCATCCAAATCACCAAGGATGGATTAGCAAACCAACAGTTGAAAAGGCTGTAATAAACTGACACCAAGAAAATGGTACTGTGTCTTTAAATGTTAAAGTAACACTTTAATTCTTGAGAGTTAAAACATTCCAGGTCACCCCAAATGAAGCAGAAAGACCTTTACAACAAAGTTTACTGCAAAGATGTAATGTAACAAACGACCTGAAAAAATACAGCAGCTAAAAAGAGTACAAGCTGCATAATGTTCTCAGTGGAAGCTGGAACGCGAACAAATGCGATATCAGCAGCACCATAGCTTCCGATAACCGGAAGTGAACTGAGAAGTGCTCAGTACAGCGCGCCCATAGTAGCAAATAGAGTACTCCATTCCTTGCTAATGCGTAGCCCTGCAAGGAGAAAAATTTCTCTAGAACACAGTAATAAAGCACGAAACCTCCGCTCCTTACCACATTATACTCAAATGGATATAAGGAGGAAGAAGAGACCTTGGCGCCTGTTACTTTCGCGCCCTTTAGAAACTCCGCCCCTCGTGAACGTTTCGTTATCTAGCTCCCGGTCACCATTGTTTATATGTAAAGGCACCGGGAGTGAAATACCGAAAAGATGTCGTCTCCAGCAGCCTGCTGTCCCTAAGAACAGACTAAGCGGCTAAACACCTATCCACAGTGCACTTAGACGAACAACCCCCACCCCTCGTGGGCGAAAACAACCCTCTCCCGGTCGCCATTACCTTGTTACAGAAAGCGCCGGGGGGGGGGGGGAAATCATACAGACAGTTTACAATGCCAATAACAACCCTCTCCCGGTCACCATTACACTTTTACAGAAAGCGCCAGGTGGGGGGGGGGGGGGGAATAAACAGTTTACTATGCCCATAATATCCTTCTCCCGGTCGCCATTACATTTTCACAGAAAATGCCAGGGGGGGGGGAAACTTATACAGACTGTACACCATGCCAATAACAACCCTCTCCCGGTCGCCATTACATTTTTACAGAAAGCGCCGGGGGGAAATTCACACAGACTGTTCATCTATGCTATGCAGCTGGTAGCCGGTAGCGATGGTTCGACAAAGCTAATGGTTACATAGAAGCCCAAAGTCACACATGCCCCACAGTGCATTATCAAGGCTTTGTTAATGCTGTCAGTGGAAAACAGCCCTTCACTGACAGAGCCCTTGTACCCAATACGTATGTAAGTGCAGAAAAAACCTTCCAGAGGTAACTAAGTCCCTGAGGAACTTTCCCTGCAGAGAAATAAAGGTTGCACTTACCTCATATGCAGTATGACAGCAGGATAGCTTCAGCAGGGTTCAGAGGTCCATTGGGTCCCTCCTGTAGTCCTGAAAAAGATGAAGCCTGAGTTAATTGCAGCTTAGGCCATCACAGAAAGGGCAGCAGCACAGTATGGGAGGCACAGTGAGAATTATGTCCCACAAGTTCCCATTGCTTGAAAGCCACCAAATGCTTCTCTTTTTACTGAAGAGAGTGATTTGGTCTAGGCTACACCCAGCACAAAGTAGTACTTAGCGGCACCACTTTAAAAATAATAACCACTTGATTGAAGAATCTAAACTAACACCTCACTTTACCTCTTCCTATCACTAACACAGGCAAAGAGAATGGCTGGAGTGGGAGGGAAGGGAGGAGCTATATATACAGCTCTGCTGTGGTGCTCTTTGCCTCCTCCTGCTGACCAGGAGGCGATATCCCATAAGTAAGGATGAAATCCATGGACTCGTCATAACTTGTAAAAGAAAGAAAGTTACGTTTAAACCTAACACCCTAACATAAACCCCTAGTCTAAGCACCCCTAGACCCCCTCTAACTGACATCGCCAACACTAAATAAAGTTATTAACACCCAATCCGCCTCTCCCCGACATCACCGACACTAATAAAAATTATTAACCCCTATTCCACCGCTCCCCCACATCGCCGACACTAATAAATGTTATTAACCCCTATTCCACCGCTCCCCGACACTAATAAAAGTTATTAACCCCTAATCCGCCCCGAACCTAAATAAACCTATTAACCCCTAAACCGCCGGCCCCCACATCGCAAAACACTTAAACTATTAACCCCTAAATTAAAATTACAATATAACTATCTTTAAAAAAAAAAAAACTTATCTGTGAAATAAAAAAACTAAGTATAAACTATAAATTAACCTAACATAACTATTCTAATAAAATAAAAAAACTACCAATTAAAAACCTAAATAAAAAAATGTAAAAAACCTATCACTACAAAAAAAAAAAAAAAATCTAACATTACAAAAAATAATACACACTAATTACGAAAAATAAAAAACTCTAAGATTACAGAAAATAATAAACAAAATTATCAATGTGGGTTTTTTTTTAGATCAGGGCTTTAGGCACTTGTAAAAAAGCTGAATGCCCTTTTAAGGTCAGTAAAAGAACTGAATGCCCTTTTAAGGGCAATGCCCATACAAATGCCCCTTTAGGGTCAATGGGTATTTTAGGATTTTTTTAAGTTTTTTATTTTTTATTTTGGGGGTTTTACTTTTAGGGGGGACTTAGTAATTTTTCAAGGTAATAGAGCTGTTTAACTTAAGGCAATGCCCTACAAAAGGCCCTTTTATGGGCTATTGGTAGTTTATTGTAGGTTATGGGGTGTTTTTATTTTGGGGGAGCTTTTTATTTTTATAGGACTATTTGATTAGGTCTAATTGTTTTTATTTTTGATAATTTCCTTTATAATTTTCTGTAATCTTAGAGTTTTTTCTTTTTCTTAATTTAGGTTTTTAATTGGTAGTTTTTTATTTTATTAGAATAGTTATGTTAGGTTAATTTATAGTTTAAACTAAGGTTTTTTTATTTCACAGGTAAGTTTTTATTTTTTTTAAGATAGTTATATTGTAATTTTAATTTAAAGTTATGGGGGTGTTAGGTTTAGGGGTTAATAGTTTAATTTAGTGTTTTGCTATGTGGGGGGCGGCGCTTTAGGGTTTAATAGGTTTAGTTTAGTAGTTACGATGTGGGGGGCTGGAGGTTTAGGGGTAAATACTTTATTATAGTGTTGGCAATGTGGGGGGGGCGGCGGTTTAGGGGTTAATAGGTTTATTTAGGTGTCAAGGTGTCGGTGAGCGGCGTATTAGGGGTTAATAACTTTTATCAGTGTCAGTAATGTCGGGGAGCGGCAGTTTAGGGATTAATAGGTTTATATAGTGTCAGCGATGTCGGGGGCGGTGGATTAGCGGTTAATAGGTTTATTTAATAGTCGTGATATGGGTGGAAGATTTAGGGTTAATAAGTTTAATATAGTGTTTGCGATGTGGGAGGGCGTGGTTTAGGGGTTAATAGGTAGTTTATGGGTGTTAGTGTACTTTGTAACAGTTTAGTTATGAGTTTTGTGAAACCTTTGTGTTACACAAAATCCATAACTACTTGTCTCAGATGGTGGTATGGCTTGTGTCGGTATAGGCTGTAACGCAAGCAATTTAGCCAGAATGCACAACCTGTAATACGGCGTTATGGAAAATCCCGCACTCAAACGTCATTTTTTGGAGTGCGGAATGGACGTTACGTTACAGGCTAAAATGCGTGCGGTATAGCTATACCGCCGCGACTCGTAATATGCGTTCCTGGCCATTCCAGAGTTAATAGCCATATCTCAAAACTCTAGCCGATATAGTTTTAAAATCCTTTAATGTCCTTTTAAAATAAAACCATAGCTTTTGAAGAAAATACAAGTTAAATTTTGATTTTTAATGTGAGATTTATTATTTATTTGCAGTTGTCATACTTAAACATGTATTTTCTAACTATTTTCAAAAGAGTAGATACAAAATACATTGCGAAAGTGGATGATGTTGCCACAGGTAGTGAGTTATTAAAGCTCATACTATCTATCATATGGTGTTTATTGACATTTCAGAGAGACCTCACACAGCAAGTACTCAGTGTAACTGCATTTAAGAACACAGAGAGGACCATCTCATATAGGGCATGGCTCTAATCTGTTCATTGTATGTTTTGCCAAGTTTTAATTAATCTTCTCCAGTGTCAGTATTTGGGTAATTAAGCGGCTAAGTGCATTCCATGCTAAGTAAGCAGTTAATATAAAGTTAGCCTGGTTTTCAATTGCAATGATTACAATTCAAATGTACCTTTATAAAAGCTGCTTCTTGTAAAATTTGGTTAGTATTTAAATATTATTTGCCCTTTTGAGATATTTAAGATTTTTTTTTACTTCTAATAATTAGAAAATATAAGATTTATTTAATACATTTTCACCTAGATTACGAGTTTTGAGCGCTATAGGGAAAGTAAAGAACGCCACAAAAGTGGCATTATTTAATTCCCTATAGAGCTGCTATTACAAGATTAAAAAAACTCTCGGCTAGATTACGAGTTGTGCGTTAGGGTTAAAAAGCAGCGTTAAGAGGTCCTAACGCTGTTTTTTCCTAACGCTGGTATTACGAGTCTTGAAATGACAGACTCACCGCTCACTTTTTTGGTCAGACAAGAAAATACCGCAAATCCACTTACATCAATTGCGTATCCTATATTTTCAATGGGACTTGCATAACGCCGGTATTACGAGTCTGCAAAAAAGTGAGCGGTACAGCCTCTCCTGTCAAGACTAATCCCGCATTTAAAAGTCAGTAGTTTTAGTAGTAACATAAAACTCTTAACTAAAGTGCTAAAAAGTACACAAACACCCATAAACTACCTTTTAACCCCTAAACCGAGCCCCCCCACATCGCAAACACTAAAAAAAAAATGTAACCCCTAATCTGCCGAACCGGACATCGCCGCCACTATAAAATATTTATTAACCTCCAAACCTCTGCCCTCCCGCATCGCAAACACTAGTTAAATTTTATTAACCCCTAATCTGCCATCCCTAACAACGCCGACACCTACCTACATTTATTAACCCCTAATCTGCCGCCCCCAACGTCGCCGCAAATATATAAAATGTATTAACCCCTAAATCTAAGTCTAACCCTAACACCCCCTAACTTAAATATAATTTAAATAAATCTAAATAAAATAACTACAATTAACTAAATTATTCCTATTTAAAACTAAATACTTACCTATAAAATAAACCCTAAGCTAGCTTCAATATAACTAATAGTTACATTGTATCTAGCTTAGGGTTTATTATTATTTTACAGGCAACTTTGTATTTATTTTAACTAGGTAGAATAGTTATTAACTATTTAATAGCTACCTAGTTAAAATAAAGACACATTTACCTGTAAAATAAATCCTAACCTAAGTTACAATTACACCTAACACTACACTATAATTAAATTAATTACCTAAACTAACTACAATTAAATACAATTGAAAAAAATTATCTAAAGTACGAAAACCCCCCACTAAATTACAGAAAATAATAAAATAATTACAAGTTTTTTAAACTAATTACACCTAATCTAATCCCCCTAATAAAATAAAAAAGCCCCCCAAAATAATAAAAATCCCTACCCTATACTCAATTACAAATAGCCCTTAAAAGGGCCTTTTGCGGGGCATTGCCCCAAAGTAATCAGCTCTATTACATGTAAAAAAAAATACAATACCCCCCAACATTAAAACCCAACACCCACTCACCCAACCCTACTCTAAAACCCCCCAATACCCCCCTTAATAAAACCTAACACTAACCCCTTGAAGATCACCCTACCTTGAGAAGTCTTCACCCAGCCAGGCCGAAGTCCTCAACGAAGCCGGGCGAAGTGGTCCTCCAGACGGGCAGAAGTCTTCATCGAAGCTGGCCAGAAGAAGTCCTCCAGACGGGCAGAAGTCTTCATCCAAGCGGCATCTTCTATCTTCATCCATCCGGCAGGGAGCGGGTCCATCTTCAAGACATCTGACGTGGAGCATCCTCTTCAAACGAAGTCCAACTGAAGAATGAAGGTTTCTTTAAATGACGTCATCCAAGATTGGGTCCCTTGAATTCCGATTGGCTGATAGAATTCTATCAGCCAATCGGAATTAAGGTAGGGAAAATCCTTTTGTAGGGCATTGCCTTGAGATAAACAGCTCTTTTATGCCAAATAAAATACAAACCCCCCTAACACTATACAAACCCCTACCCCCCAAACTACCAAGGGCACTTAAAAGGGCCTTTTGTAGGGCATTGCCCTGAGATAAACAGCTCTTTTACTCCCAAAAAAAAACAAACACCCCCTAAGACTATACAAACCCCACCCCCCAAACTACCAAGGGCCCTTAAAAGTGCCTTTTGTAGGGCATTGCCCTGAGATAAACAGCTCTTTTACTCCAAAAAAATGCAAACACCCCCTAAAAATATACATCACACAAAATTACAAATTATCAAAAAATAAAAAAAATATTCCTATTCTAATACCCATAAAAAACAAACAAAATAAAAAACCTAATCTAGAATAAAATACCAATGGCCCTTAAACTGTCCAGACCCTAAACTAAAAAATAAAACCAACCCAATAAACCCTTAAAAAGTCTAACACTAACCCCCTGATGATCCACTTACAGTTTTTGAAGTCCCGCTTGAACGATCTTCATCCAGTCAGCGAAGTCCTCATTCAAATTAGCCAATAGAATTAGAGCTGCTTAAAATCCTATTGGCTGATTTGAACAGCCAACAGGATTTTAGCAGCCCTAATTCCCATTGGCTGATTCAAAATTTTCAGCCAATAGGAATGCAAGGGACGCCATCTTGAATCACGTCCCTTGCATTGAAGATTTAGTGTACGGTGGCGACCGTATGAATAGGATGCTCCGCGCCAGATGTCTTCAGGATGGATCAGCTCCACGCCTCCGGGATCAAGTTAAAAGATGCCGCCTGGATTGAAAAGGCTGCCTGGATGAAGACTTCTCGCTGCTTGGATCAGGACTTCGCCGCCGAGATGAAGATTGAAGAGGCCGCCTGGATGAAGAGTTCTCGCCGCCTGGATCAGGATTTCAACTCAGGATCGTTCAAGCAGGACTTCAAAAACTGTAAGTGGATCATCAGGGGGTTAGTGTTAGTAGGCTTTTTTAAGGGTTTATTAGGTGGGTTTTATTTTTTAGTTTAGGGTCTGGGCAGTAAAAGAGCTAAATGCCCATACAAATGCCTTTTCAGGGCAATGGGGAGCTTAGGTTATTTACATAGTTTTTTTTATTTGGGGGGTTGGTTGGGTGGTGGGTTTTACTGTTGGGGGGGTGTTTGTATTTATTTTTACAGGCAAAAGAGCTGATATCTTTGGATACACAAAAGGACCTTTTAAGGGCTATTGGTAGTTTACTGTAGGCTAGGGTTTTTTCTATTTTGGGGGGGGGGGGGTATTTTGATAGGGCTATTAGATTAGGTGTAATTTTTTTTGATAATTTGTTTGTTATTTTTCGTAATTCAGTGTTTGTTTTTTTGTAATTTAGTTGGTTTTTATTTTTTGTAATTAGATAGTTTTTGTAATTTTTAGAGTAGTGTTAGGATTTTTTATTGGTAGTTTTATTTAATTAGTAGTTAGTTTAATTGTTAGTTTAATAATTATAATAGTTTTTAATTTGACAGGTAAGTTAATAATAATTTTTAATTTGACAGGTAAGTTTTAATTGAATTTAAGCTAGGGAAATTGTAATTTTAATATAAAGTTAGGGGGTCGTTAGGTTTAGGGGTTACTAGTTTAAATTAGTTTATTTCGTTGTGGGGGGACTTTCGGTTTAGGGGTTAATAGTTTATTTTAGTATATTTCGTTGTGGGGGGCTTGCGGTTTAGCGGTTAATAGGTTTATTATAGCGGTGGTGTGGGCGAATGGCAGATTACGGGTTAACAATATTTAAATAGTGTTTGCGATGCGGGAGGGCGGCGGTTTAGGGGTTAATAAATTTATTATAGTGGTGACGATGTCAGGGAGTGGCGGAATAGGGGTTAATACATTTTTTAAGTGGCAGCGATGTCGGGAGCGGCAGATAAGGGGTTAATAAATTTATTATAATGTTTGCGATGCGGGAGGGCTTCGGTTAGGGGTTAATAGGTAGTTTATGGGTGTTTAGTGTACTTTGTAGCAGTTTAGTTATGAGTTTTATGCTACAGATTTTTAGTATAAAACTCATAACTACTGACTTTAGATGGCGGTACAGATCTTGTCGTTATAGGGTGTAACGCTCACTTTTTATCCGTACCACAAAACTCGTAATACCGGCGCTATGGGAATCCCATGAAAAAACGTAATTTTTACGTGTGCGGGACTGACGTTGCGGTACAGGCTAAAAGGTGTGCGGTACACCAATACCGACAAGACTTGTAATAGCTGCGGTGCTGTTTTAAAGCTGAAAATGCCATATTTTCAGCGTTACAAGCTGCAACACAAAACTTGTAATCTAGGTGTTTGTTAGGATAAGTATCCCTGTTCCATTAGGTTATAAAATGTGCAGCTTAAGATCTCTGGTTAACTGTTAAGCGAGCCAAAAAAGTTGGACAAAACACATCAAATATACATTTAAAAGTGCGGTTACACTCATAATGACACTGTCTAATAAAAATATATACAGTCTCAGGTGTTAGAAAAAAGGCTGCATAGGGCTTTAACATAGAGATATACATATACATATATAAATATGTGTAAGAATATATAGATAGATAGATAGATAGATAGATAGATAGATAGCTAGATAGCTAGATAGATAGATAGATAGATAGATAGATAGATAGATAGATAGATAGATAGATAGATAAGTCCAATGTGTATCCAGCACTCACTTAACAGTCGGTCAACCTCCGGGGTGCCCTCAAACCAAATCCTATACAAAATAATGAAACGAGGCACATGTATTTATATGTGTATATATGTATTTACAGACATATATACACTTATAAACACATAAATACATATGTATACATTAATAGACATAGAGGTGCATTGAAGCCCTTTGCAGTCAAGTAGCTGAAAACATGTAACATCATATTTATACAATATTTATATTTATTAAAGTGTTTAACTATGTATCTGCTGCAAATATTTCACATTACATTGTTCTTCACACACACACACACACATATATATATTTATATATATATATATATATATATATATATATATATATATATATATATAATCTATAACCAGCTATATGGGTGGCTAGGGACAGGGCACCACTTGTATAGTTAATTGTGGTGATCCTGGTGCAGGAAATTTAAATAATTAAATTGATCAAAGAGAGCACTAACGGTAAACTTAATACTGCAACCCCCTATGAAGCCAAACTGGCCTAAAAGGGAGATGCAGGATTAGGTTTACTGTTAGTGCTCTCTTTGATCAATATATATATATATATATATATATATATATATATATATATATATATATATATATATATATATAGGTATAGATATATATTGTACAAATATACAATTATATATATACTAAAAGAGTGGATTAAAAAGTGCAGGGTAAAAGCACCAAACTCCTGATATACCTAAAATGTCCCTAATTTAGGTGTATAAAAAGGATAAAAAATGTGATATTTAAACAGGAGCGCTATAGCTAAAGGTGTGAGATAAATATTTAGACTAGTGAATATAAAAACTACACAATAACGTGTGAAACTTCAGTATTGATACAAAATGTACAAAATATACAAATAGGAACGTAGCAGATGCTTAGTGATAAAGTGTCAAATGTTCAGTGATAAAATAATTTGTGTGTATTGTGATTATCGAAAAATTAGAAAAGCTAAAAATAAATAGTGACAAGTAAGTGTTATGCAGCAGAATTCTGCTTAAGAAATGATATTTAATGTAACATTCACAAATAAAAACACAATGTATAAAAACGGACGTCTCCGTATATAACTAAATAAGCCAATATACCAACAATATTGAAATGTATCTCCTTGTATTCATAGGTGGGGGATAAAAACAGTCCAAGTTAGGATAATAAGTGATTAGGTGATACAGTCTTACCCCCAAACAATTGCGGCTTTCGATAGAGGGAAAGTGAAAATTACCGCCGTGGCGGAAGTGACGTCACTTGTAGGGCGCTGGCCTGATTGAGCACTCCGATTGGTTCCTATTGCGATCGCTACTAGGTAATGGCTTCTTGGTCCCACAGTAGTAAGGTATCCGCTCTTTATGTGCCAAAATGCACGCAGGATACAAGTAAGGCTTGTGATATCGGCACGCAGACAAGTGCCACAGCGATGCCAAGTTGAAAGTTCCACAGATGATAAGCAGCATCAATTTTTAGCAGCAAATGGTGACTGTGAGATACTCCTTAAAGTTTAAGAAGTTGGCAACATACATCCAATGCAAAGTTCAAAGTTCCTCAAAAGACAGGCAGCATCAAATTGTAACAGCAACTGATGGCTGTGTTATGCTCCTTGAAGTTTAAAAGTTAGCAACAAACATCAACGCGTTTCTCCCTCTACAGGGCTTTCTCAAGATGAGGTGTTGCAACAGGTGTACCTTTTTAAAGGTGTGTCTCAGTCTCTTATTGGTTAGATTTTAGTAGTCATAGAGAAAGGGGTGTGTGACATTATTTAAAGGTGGTATTGGCAAATATACAATTATTAAGAACGATAATCTATCAGCTTCATTTACTGATTTAAAAGTTAAGAATAGATTCCATATATTTATCTAAAAAGAACAATTGTGAAGTGCAATAGTGATAGTGATGTTCTAACTTAGTGTTAAATTAAATAGAGATATTGGAGCGAACTATATATTAAATGGAGGGCATAAAGGATAAAAATAAAAAATAAAATAAAATGCTTAATTCAGGACAACATATCTATACCCTTATTGTAAAATCTTTAAAAATGAATTTCCTGCATAATGGTAATATAAATACTTATATATAAAAAACATCTATATAAAAGGGACAAAGGTATAAGTTATGGGATACAGCTTAAAATGATCTGATAAAAATTAGTCTAATAAAAATTAGTCTAATAAAAAAGGAGAGATATCTAACTCTGAATTCAAACCAGCGGCAAATAAAGTGTTATATTTATATATAAGTTCAGGTATATATATATATATATTGTACAAATATACAATTATATATATATATATATATATATATATATATATATATATATATATGTATTTGTGAATAAATAGAACATATTCTTCTATGTGAAGAACTTTGGAATGTGAAATATTCATATTGCATGGCAGTTAGCCCATTTGAGAAAACACGATTGGGTTTAAGTGACTTGTTAAGTTTTTTTTTTTACACTTTTTAAGCTCCATTAAAGTCTATGGGGGGATATGTTAACACGGTGGCCATATTCCATGGTCTGCATTTCGCGCACGTCAGGTTAGTGCTTGTGTAAAAACGTTTTACTTTCAACTTGTAATACGCATGCAACCCAACACGTGCAAAAAGCTTACTTCTAGTGGAGTTAACGCCCAAACAGAAGTGCAAACTACCTCTCCACTCGTCATCTAGCATGTTGTATGCATCTTTACAATAGCGCTATGTTATAAAGGGATTCACATCGCAATAAAGATTGCAGATGACATGTTCTGAAGGGATGAAATCACTATTAAAGGCAGTCTTGACTAGAGGAATTTTACTATACTTCAGTGAGAGAGACGAGGGTTCTCAGAACTTTTGGAATTTTAAAAGCAGTATCGCTATCTGCAATATAATTTACATGTGTGGACCAAAATATAACCTCTTTTGTGAAACAAGCACATGAATAATAAACCGATATGAGTTGTTGGTGCATTGTACATGTGTATATACTTTGTTATACATATGTATCATACTGTAAAATGCTATATTATGTATTTAATGGAAGTTCAATATATAAATAAACATGATTTTAACTTTTAACCAACAAAGCCTGAATAAACTCAGGAAAATTAGCACCGCTTACAGTAAAACAAAAATCATAAATACCATTTTAACAAACTCCCAGATGGCAATATGGGTTTTGAGGGTATCCCAGAACTATTATAGAGAAAATCCTTGATAAACTATTCTAAACAAAGTTTAGACAACTTAGTAGCCTCACTATATTATCAGCTCTATTATCCCACTACCTTAACCCTTTAATGACCACAGCACTTTTCCATTTTCTGTCCGTTTGGGACCAAGGCTTTTTTTTACATTTTTGCTGTTTGTGTTTAGCTGTAATTTTCCTCTTACTCATTTACTGTACCCACACATATTATATATTTTTCTTGCCATGAAATTGACTTTTTAAAGATACCATTATTTTCATCATATCTTATAATTTACTATAAAAAAAATGATAAAATATGATGAAAAAATGGAAACAAACACACTTTTTCTAACTTTGACCCCCAAAATCTGTTACACATCTACAACCACCAAAAAACACCAATGCTAAATAGTTTCTAAATTTTGTTCTGAGTTTAGAAATACCCAATGTTTACATGTGCTTTGCTTTTTTTGCAAGTTATAGGGCAATAAATACAAATAGCACTTTGCTATTTCCAAACCACTTTTTTTCAAAATTAGCGATAGTTACATTGAAACACTTATTATTATTATTATTATCGGTTATTTGTAGAGCGCCAACAGATTCCGCAGCGCTATAAACAAAGGGGGAGTACAACAAAACAATTATAGGGTAAAGGGCCCTGCCAAGAGTTGCACTGTTGTAGTCAGCTCTTAAGAAGGTGATCTACAAACAGCTGGACTTTTAGGCTTACATGCTAAGAGGGTTCAGGGGATTGCAGTGGAGGAGAGGAACTGGTATTAGGAAAGGTTAGCGTAGGTTGTATGCGTCCCTGAACAGTAGAGTCTTTAGGGAGCACTTGAAGCTTTTAAAACTAGAAGAGAGTCTTGTGGAGCAAGGCAGAGAGTTCCACAAGATTGGAGCCAGTCTGGAGAAGTCCTGTAAACGGGAGTGTGATGAGGTGACAAGAGAGGAGGAGAGTAGGAGGTCATGAGCAGAGCGAAGGGGACGGGAGGGAGAGTATCTGGAGACAAGGTCTGAGATGTAGGGGGGAGCAGTGCAATTGAGGGCTTTGTATGTAAGAGTGAGAGTTTTGTGTTTGATCCTAGAGGCAAGAGGAAGCCAGTGAAGGGATTGGCAGAGAGGCGCAGCAGATGAAGAGCGACGTGTAAGGAAGATGAGTCTGGCAGAGGCATTCATTATGGATTGTAAAGGAGCTAGGCGGCAAGCGGGGAGACCAGAGAGGACAGAGTTGCAGTAATCAAGGCGGGAAAGAATGAGAGAGTGGATTAAAATCTTAGTTGTGTCTTGTGTAAGGAAGTGTCTAATTTTAGAGATGTTTTTAAGGTGGAAGCGGCAGGCTGTAGCCAAGGACTGAATGGGAGGAGTGAAGGAAAGATCTGAGTCAAATGTGACCCCGAGACATCGGGCATGCGGGGTAGGGGTAATGATGGAGTTGTCGACAGTTATAGAGATATTGGGGGTGGAGATTTTGGAAGAAGGGGGGAAAATGAGGAGCTCAGTTTTGGAGAGATTTAGCTTGAGGTAGTGAGAGGACATCCAGGAAGAGATGTGAGAAAGACATTTAGTGACACGGGTTAGCAAGGAAGGAGATAGTTCTGGTGCAGAGAAGTAGATTTGGGTGTCATCGGCATAGAAATGATATTGGAACCCGTGGGACTTAATTAGGGAACCTAGTGATGACGTATAGATTGAGAAGAGAAGGGGACCGAGGACAGAGCCTTTCGGTACTCCGACAGAAAGTGGTGACGGGGCAGAGGAGGCCCCAGAGAAGGCTACACTGAAGGTACGGTTTGACAGGTAGGAAGAGAGCCACGAAAGGGCCGTGTCACAGATGCCGAAGGATTGGAGGGTTTGGAGCAAAAGAGGGTGGTCGACAGTGTCAAAGGCTGCGGACAGATCAAGGAGGATAAGCAGAGAGAAGTGGCCTTTTGATTTAGCTGTAAGTAGGTCGTTGGTGACCTTAACAATAGCTGTCTCTGTGGAGTGATAGGGACGAAATCCAGATTGCAGCGGGTCAAGAAGGGAGTTTAACGTAAGGAAATGGGATAGGCGTGCATATACTAGTTTTTCGAGAAGCTTTGAAGTAAGAGGGAGGAGGGAAATTGGGCGGTAGTTGGATGGGGAGGTAGGATCAAGGGAAGGTTTTTTGAGGATAGGTGTGACCAGTGCATGTTTCATTGATGAGGGAAATGTACCAGTGCTGAGGGAGAGGTTGAAAATGTGTGTTAGTATAGGGGTAAGGGTAGCAGAGAGAGAGGGGAGCAGCTGTGAGGGGATAGGGTCAAGGGGACAGGTAGTGAGGTGAGAGCGCAGTATAAGTGCTGAAACTTCGTCCTCAGTAACAGGGGAGAATGAACTAAGTTTCAGGTTATGAGTGTTGTGGTTGAGTGAGAGTATTTGAGGGGGGGAGAGAATGGAATTGTGTTGAGAACTGATTTCATGTCTGATGGAATCAATTTTGTTAATGAAGTGACTGGCAAAGTCTTGAGCTGACAGAGAAGTTGTATTAGGAAGTGGAGGAGGGCGGAGGAGAGTATTGAAAGTGGAGAACAGACGTTTTGGGTTTGAAGAAAGATTAGAGATAAGAGTAGAGAAGTAGTGTTGCTTGTGGAGATTAAGGGCAGAGTAGTAGGAGTTCAAGATTAATTTGTAATGAAGAAAATCAGCTGAACTCCGTGATTTTCTCCAATGCCGTTCAGCAGTATGGGAACATCTGCGTAAGTACTGTGTCAGAGGAGTATTCCAGGGCTGGGGATGAGTGTGTGATTTCCTAGCAGTGGTAAGAGGGGCGAGATTGTCAAGGACGGATATAAGGGTGGAATTATAGTGGCGGATAGATTGTTCAGGGCAGGAAAAGGAGGAGAAGGATAAGAGGAGCGGTTGAAGGGAATTAGCAAGTTGTTGCTGATCTAAAGACCTAATGCTTCTGTGAAGTTTGGTTTGAGGAGTAGAAGGTGGGAGAGTTGTAGGAAGGGATGATATGTTGCAGGTAAGGAGATGGTGGTCAGAAAGAGGAAAAGGGGAGTTTGAGAAGTTTGAGAGAGTGCATCGATAGCTAAAGAACAGGTGGGGGTGACCGTCTTTGTGAGTGGGAGAATCAGTCCATTGTGACAGACCGAAAGAGGAAGTGAGTTGCAGAAGTTGTTTAGCAGATGAGGCAGTGGGATTGTTAAGGGGGATGTTGAAGTCGCCAAGAATGAGGGCAGGGGTGTCTGAGGAAAGGAAATAAGGAAGCCAGGCAGCAAAGTGATCTAAAAATTGAGTTGGGGAGCCAGGGGGGCGGTATATGACTGCAACACGTATAGAGAGGGGAGAGAACAGCCGAATCATGTGTGCTTCAAATGAATAAAATGTGAGTGAAGAGAAGAGCTGTATTTGTTGGAAGGTGCAACGAGAAGAAAGTAAAATACCGACACCACCTCCTTGTCTATTGCCAGACCTAGGAGTGTGGCTGAAATGGAGACCCCCATGTGACAGTGCAGCAGTGGATGCTGTGTCTGAAGTAGAGAGCCAGGTTTCTGTAAGAGCCAGAAGGTTAAGAGAGTGGGAGATAATGAGATCATGGATAGAAGTGAGCTTGTTGCAAACGGAGCGAGAGTTCCAGAGTGCACAAGTGAAGGGGGAGGGGTTTTTAGATGTAAGAGGAATGCGATTAAGGTTACCAGAGTTTAGTTTATGAAGTCTATTGAAAGGCACACAAGGATGTGAAAGGTTAGGAGGTTGTGAGGGACCAGGATTAGGGGAGATGTCGCCAGCAGCTAGTATGAGCAAGAGGGAGAGTGACATGAGATGAGAAGCAGATTTGCAGTAATGAGACTGTTGTTTAACTGAAGTGCAGGGGGGAGAGAGAGTATTTAGGAATAAGTAGAGTTCATGAGTACAAAAGTAAGGTGAGTATAAGAGAGATGGGCTAATGAACAGTGCAGTTGGAGAGGGAGAAGGAGTAACTGAGTAATGTAGTTTGTTATAGAGACAAGAGGTAGCAAAAAGGAGTATGAAGATATTGATCATTATTCTGAAAGTGGGAACCAAGTAAACACATAAGACACAGTATTACAGCAGCACTTGCAAAAGGATACAATGAGATACATAAAATATAATATTACAAAAGTACTTGCCTTGTGTCTTGCCCCTTGCCCAATCCTTGTTCAATTCTTATATAATTCTTAAAAATTAATGCCTGATATCTTTCAGGAATCCCTGAATTATCCTTGACATGTATATATTTTTTTTTAGAAGATATCCCAAAGTTTTGATCTAGCCCATTTTGGTATATTTCCTGCCACCATTTCACCGCCAAATGCGATCAAATAAAAAGAATCGTTCACTTTTTCACAAATTTTTTCAAAAACTTTAGGTTTCTCACTGAAATTATTTACAAACAACTTGTGCAATTATGGCATAAATGGTTGTAACTGCTTCTCTGGGATCCCCTTTGTTCAGAAATAGCAGACATATATGGCTTTGGCGTTGCTTTTTGGTAATTAGAAGGCCGCTAAATGCCACTGCGCACCACACGTGTATTATGCCCAGCAGTAAAGCGGTTAATTAGGGAGTATGTAGGGAGCATGTTGGGTTAATTTTAGCTTTAGTGTAGTGTAGTAGACAACCCTAAATATTGATCTAGGCCCATTTTGGTATATTTCATGCCACCATTTCACCGCCAAATGCGATCAAATTAAAAAAAAAACTTTACATTTTTTACAATTTTATTTTTCTCACTAAAATGATTTACAAACAGCTTGTGCAATTATGGCAAAAATGGTTTTAAATGCTTCTCTGGGATCCCCCTTGTTCAGAAATAGCAGACATATATGGCTTTGGCGTTGCTTTTTGGTAATTAGAAGGCCGCTAAATGCTGCTGCGCATCACACGTGTATTATGTCTAGCAGTGAAGGGGTTAATTAGGGAGCTTGCAGGGTTAATTTTAGCTTTAGTGTAGAGATCAGCCTCCCACCTGACACATTATACCCCCTGATCCCTCCCAAACAGCTCTCTTCCCTCCCCTACCCCACAAATGTCCCCGCCATCTTAAGTACTGCAGAAAGCCTGCCAATACTAAAATATTTTTTTTTTTTATTCTGCTGTGCTGTGTAGGATCCCCCCTTAGCCCCCAACCTCCCTGATTCCCCCCCCCCAAACAGCTCTCTAACTCTCCCTCTCTACCTTATTGGGAGCCATCTTGGGTACTGGCAGCTGTCTGCCAGTACTCAGTTTACAATAAAATTGATTTTGTTTTATTTTTTTTCGATTTTTCTGTAGTGTAGCTTCCCCCCACAAAGATCAACCCCCACCCCCTCCCCGATCCCTTAGATCTTTATATACCAATTCCCTCCCCCCTTTCTCCCACTTAATATCACAAAATTGTTCCATAGTGTAGCGGTTCCCACCTACTCCCGCCCTGTGCACGCGCCCACTCCCACCTCCCCTTGCACGCTCCCGATGACTCTGCCCATGATCCCGCCTCTGAAGACTGATCTGCCAACACCGATGGCCGCCCACCCACCTCCTACATCTGCTCCCACCTACCAACGATTATGGCCATCAATGTCTGATGCAGAGAGGGCCACAGAGTGTCTCTCTCTGCATCGGATGGCTAAAAACAGTTATTGCAGGATGCCTCAATATCGAGGCAACACTACAATAACAGGAAAGCGGCTGGAAGTGGTCAGGATCGCTTCTACCGCATTCAAAGACCATTTGTGCATATATACTTTAATGTTCATTCACATTTATGTTTTTATGATTTAGTTGTATAGGAATTGAAATTGTTATTGAAGTGGATTATGTGTTATTAGGATACTCATATGACTTATATGGCTTTGGCGTTGCTTTTTGGTAATTAGAAGGCTGCTAAATGCCACTGCGCACCACGCGTGTTTTATGCCAGCGGTGAAGGGGTTAATTAGGGAGCATGTAGGCAGCTTGTAGAGTTAATTTTAGCTTAAGTGTAGTGTAGTAGACAACCCAAAGTATTGATCTAGGCCCATTTTGGTATATTTAATTCCACCATTTCACCGCCAAATGCGATCAAATAAAAAAAATTGTTCACTTTTTCACAAACTTTAGGTTTCTCACAGAAATTATTTACAAACAACTTATGCAATTATGGCATAAATGGTTGTAAATGCTTCTCTGGGATCCCCTTTGTTCAGAAATAGCAGACTTATATGGCTTTGGCGTTGCTTTTTGGTAATTAGAAGGCTGCTAAATGCCACTGCACACCACACGTGTTTTATGCCCAGCAGTGAAGGGGTTAATTAGGGAGCATGTAGGCAGCTTGTAGAGTAAATTTTAGCTTAAGTGTAGTGTAGTAGACAACCCAAAGTATTGATCTAGGCCCATTTTGGTATATTTCATGCCACCATTTCACTGCCAAATGCGATCAAATTTAAAAAAAAAGATTTTTTTTTGCTATTTTAGGTTTCTCACTGAAAATATTTACAAACAGCTTCTGCAATGATGGCACAAATGGTTGTAAATGCTTCTCTGGGATCCCCTTTGTTCAGAAATATATGACTTTGGCGTTGCTTTCTGGTAATTAGAAGGCCGCTAAATGCTGCTGCGCATCACACGTGTATTATGTCTAGCAGTGAAGGGGTTAATTAGGTAATTTGTAGGGAGCTTGCAGGGTTAATTTTAGCTTTAGTGTAGAGATCAGCCTCCCACCTGACACATCAGACCCCCTGATCCCTCCCAAACAGCTCCCTTCCCTCCCCCACCTCACAATTGTCCCCAACTTCTTAAGTACTGGCAGAAAGTCTGCCAGTACTAAAATAAAAGTTTTTTTTACAAATTTTTAATTTTTGTTTAGCATATTTACATATGCTGTGGTGTAGTATCCCCCCTTAGCCCCCAACCTCCCTGATCCCCCCAAAACAGCTCTCTAACCCTCCCCATCTGCCTTATTGGTGGCCATCTTGGGTACTGGCAGCTGTCTGCTATTAGTTCACTGTCAAAAAGTGTTATTTTTTTTTAATGTACATTACTGTTACACCAGATATGAGTGGTGGCACTGGGCAAGTGGGCACAGTATACGCTGTGAGCCTGTCACACATGCTGGCAGGCAGGCAACTGCAATTAGATTACACAGGAAAAAAAAAAAAGCAGACTTTTGTTCTAGCCCTGAAAAGGGCTTTTTGGGGTGCTGTCCTTACAGCAGAGATCAGATGAGTCCTTAAGGACTGTAGTGGACACTAAATACACTAGCCTAGCTATGGATTTCATTATTAAATCAGCAGCAGCTACACTGTCCCTCCTCTCACTAAGAATGCAGCTTCCGAATGAATCTAAAATGTATGCTGTCCAGGAGGTGGGAGGGTCTGGGAGGGAGGGTCTGCTGCTGATTGGCTGTAATGTGTCTTCTGACTGTGAGGTACAGGGTCAAAGTTTGCTCAACGATGAGGAATAGGGGGCGGACCGAACATCGCATATGTTCGCCGGCGAACATCACATATGTTCGCCGGCGAACTATTCGCGACATCACTAAGGATCACTCAGTAGTCGTGGGTTCAGTAGAATAGTGGTACATTTGACTGCGCACTAACCGGAACTTTGAAACTTGCAAATGGCTGACAGAGTGACCTCTACGGAACTTCATATTAAATATTCAAATGCGAAAAAAAACTTACATCTAGTAAGTGTGTTTTTAACTTGATATTGCTTCTAAAAAATAAAAAAAACTCCTTGAATTGGGGTGGCTTTTTACATTATTTTAACTTTTAGCATGTTTTTTTATTTTTAGGAACAAGAATTTGTGTACAGGATATTAATATCCCATAGAAGACTGT